>NC_086449.1:1114533-1414533 GCF_028390025.1 Pseudophryne corroboree | reverse complement strand
TTTATTATTTAACTGGTTCCAGCCAGTATCCACTCCGTGCTAACAACAGTCTGGTTCCAGCCAGTATCCACAGCAGCCGTTTTATCTTCAGCAACCCAGCTTTTCCTGGAACACCAGCTGGTACAATCCTGGGTTATCTCCATTGCTACAGTCGGGCCTGGTAAGGACTTTCCATCTAGAAGATTATAAGAACTATCGCACACTACCAGTGCCCTGTGGCTCCTGCCATCCTGTAGTACCCAGGAACTGTATTTATTCTTTGCTGACTTTTACGTTTTCTTTTACTGCTGCTGTGTTGCGGAGTTGTCATAATAAACATCATTGACTTTTATCTAAGTTGTCGTGGTCACGCCTTCGGGCAGTTATTATTCATGTTACTTACATGTCCAGGGGTCTGATACAACCTCCCAGGTTCCGGTACATCTCAGCCCCTACAACTGAGGCTGCCTCCCGTCAGCTCAGGCCCTCAGTTGTGACAGTAAGCACTGACCAAATGAATCCAGCCGGAGACCAGGATCAAGCGGCCAGGCCGATGCAAGAACTGGCAGCCCGACTAGAACATCAGGAGGCTGCACAGGGCCACATCATCCGCTGTCTCCAGGATCTCTCTACTCGGCTGGATGGGATTCAGACAACTCTCCGTGGATCAGGCGCTTCTGGTGCGTCAACCACAGTGACTCCAGTTATAACCCCACCCACCTTACCCATTTCTGCTCCACGTCTTCATCTTCTAACGCCAGCAAAATTTGACGGATCTCCAAGATTCTGCAGGGGATTTCTCAACCAGTGTGAGATTCAGATTGAGCTACAACCTGGCAATTTTCCCAGTGACCGTACAAAAATTGCCTACATTATTTCTCTTCTCAGTGGCTCAGCCCTTGATTGGGCATCACCGTTATGGGAGAGGTCCGACACCCTGCTATCTTCCTACACTGCCTTCGTGTCAACATTCAGGCGCATCTTCGACGAGCCAGGCCGGGTAACCTCTGCTTCATCCGAGATTCTCCGTTTACGCCAGGGGTCACGTACTGTAGGACAATATCTGATACAGTTCCAGATCCTGGCATCCGAACTGGCATGGAACGACGAGGCCCTGTATGCTGCATTCTGGCATGGCTTATCTGAGCGTATTAAAGATGAGTTAGCTACCAGAGACTTACCCTCTAAGTTAGATGAGCTAATCTCACTCTGCACGAAAGTTGATTTACGTTTCAGAGAGAGAGCAACTGAGCGTGGAAGATCATCTGCTCCAAAATCTTCTGCTCCTCCTCCTCGCCAACTGTCACCAACTAGAGATGAGCCCATGCAAATTGTCCGTTCCCGTTTAACTCCTGCTGAGCGCCGAAGACGTCTCTCCGAGTCTCTCTGTCTTTATTGTGCAGCTCCGTCTCACACCATTAATGCCTGTCCCAAACGTCCGGGAAACTCCAAATCCTAGCTCGCCAAGGAGAGGGCCGGCTAGGAGTAATGATCTCCTCTCCATCTCCTCAAGATTGTAATCTCCCAGTCTCGCTTCAAGTTGCTCAACGTTATCGGAACGTCATTGCCCTCCTTTATTCCGGAGCAGCTGGGAACTTTATTACCGAAGCCTATGTTAAACGGTGGTCCCTACCCACCGAGAGACTTCCTTCGTCCATTTCTTTAACTGCCGTGGATGGCAGCAAAATTTTTGATGCAGTTATTTCTTTAAGGACTCTACCAGTTCGTCTGAGAGTGGGAGTTCTTCATTCCGAACTTATTTCTTTTTTAGTGATTCCAAGAGCCACACATCCTGTGGTCCTGGGCCTTCCATGGCTCCGTCTTCACAATCCTACAATTGATTGGACGACTACGCAAATCCTGGCATGGGGTTCCTCCTGTGCTGAGACATGTTTGTTTAAAGTATTGCCTGTCTGTTCTTCCTCCCCCAGGTCGTCTGATGTTCCACCTCCTCCATATCAAGATTTCACGGATGTGTTCAGTAAAGCTTCTGCTGATATCCTTCCTCCTCATAGAGAATGGGACTGCCCGATTGATCTCGTTCCAGGGAAGGTTCCACCTCGAGGCCGAACTTATCCGTTGTCTCTGCCTGAGACGCATTCTATGGAGGAATATATTAAAGAGAACCTAGCAAAGGGGTTCATTCGACCTTCTTCTTCTCCAGCCGGCGCAGGCTTCTTTTTTGTAAAAAAGAAAGATGGTGGTCTGCGGCCGTGCATCGACTACAGAGGTTTGAACGACATTACCATCAAGAACCGTTATCCTTTACCCCTGATTACTGAGCTCTTTGACAGAGTTAGCGGAGCTACCATCTTTACAAAGCTGGACTTGAGAGGTGCATACAATCTCATCCGGATCCGTGAGGGTGACGAGTGGAAGACCGCCTTTAACACCCGTGACGGACATTATGAGTACCTCGTCATGCCCTTCGGATTGAGCAATGCTCCAGCTGTCTTCCAGCATTTTGTCAATGAGATCTATACCGTCATGTCGTGGTCTATCTAGACGATATCCTCATTTTTGCCAACGATTTAGAGGAACATCGTTTTTGGGTTAAAGAGGTTCTGTCCCGTCTCCGTGTCAATCATCTCTATTGCAAATTAGAGAAATGCGTCTTTGAAGTCAAGTCCATTCCGTTTCTAGGGTACATTGTGTCCGGTTCCGGACTAGAGATGGATCCTGAGAAACTACAAGCAATCCAAAATTGGCCGGTACCCTTAACCCTCAAAGGGGTCCAGAGGTTCTTAGGGTTCGCCAACTATTACCGAAAGTTTATACGAGACTTTTCCACCATTGTGGCGCCTATTACTGCTTTCACTAAGAAGGGTGCTAACCCGTCCAAGTGGTCTGAAGAAGCCATGCAAGCATTTCATCTTTTAAAACAAAGGTTCATCTCTGCGCCCATTCTGAAACAGCCTGACATCGACTCTCCTTTCATCTTAGAGGTGGATGCCTCCTCCGTTGGAGTAGGAGCGGTGTTATCTCAGAGGGCTAAAGATGGCCATTTACACCCTTGCAGTTTCTTCTCCCGGAAGTTCTCCCCAGCTGAGCGCAACTATGCCATTGGCGACCAGGAGTTGCTAGCCATCAAGCTCGCTCTAGAAGAGTGGAGGTATCTGTTGGAGGGAGCTTCTCATTCAATCACCATACTTACAGACCACAAGAACCTTTTATATCTGAAAGGCGCACAATGTCTCAACCCTCGTCAGGCCAGATGGGCACTTTTCTTTTCCAGGTTCGACTTTAAACTCCAGTTCTGTCCGGGCTCTCAGAATCGCAAGGCCGATGCCCTTTCCCGCTCATGGGAGCAAGAAAATGAGTCAGAGTCTTCAGACAAGCATCCTATTATAAATCCGTTGGCATTCTCCACGGTAGGGATGGACTCTACGCCCCCATCAGGGAAAAGTTTTGTGAAACCGATGCTAAGGAAGAAGCTCATGCATTGGGCCCATGCTTCCCGTTTTGCCGGACATACAGGTATCCAAAAAACCCTGGAGTTTATCTCTAGGTCCTATTGGTGGCCAACTCTGAAAAAGGACGTCTTGGAGTTTATTGCATCTTGCCCAAAGTGTGCTCAACATAAGGTATCCCGCCAGTCGCCTGCGGGGCAACTGGTTCCACTATCTGTTCCCCGTCGACCTTGGACCCATTTGTCGATGGATTTTATTACAGATTTACCCATGTGCAACAAGTTCAATACCATCTGGGTGGTAGTTGACCGGTTCACCAAGATGGCACACTTCATTCCTCTCACCGGTCTCCCGTCAGCTTCCAAGTTGGCTCAAGTATTCATACAAGAGATCTTCCGACTCCACGGTCTTCCTGAAGAAATTATTTCAGATCGAGGAGTTCAATTCACAGCCAAATTCTGGCGAAGTTTATGTCAAGTCCTCCAAGTCAAGCTAAAGTTTTCCACGGCTTACCATCCTCAGACCAATGGTCAAACCGAGAGGGTGAATCAGGACTTGGAGGCCTTCCTCCGCATCTATGTGTCCTCCTCTCAAGATGACTGGGTTCAATTACTTCCCTGGGCCGAGTTCTGTCATAACAACCAGTATCATTCTTCATCTGCTTCAACACCATTCTTCACTAACTTTGGATTCCACCCTAAAGTCCCTGAGTTCCAACCGCTTCCAGCAACTTCTGTTCCCGCAGTGGATATCACCTTGCATCAGTTTGCCAATATCTGGAAGAGCGTACGATCAGCTCTGCTCAAGGCATCGTTCAGGTACAAGAAGTTTGCGGATAAGAAGCGTCGAGCAGTTCCTGCTCTCAAGGTGGGTGATCGGGTATGGTTATCCACGAAGAATTTGAGGTTAAGAGTTCCCAGTATGAAGTTTGCACCTCGCTATATCGGTCCTTTCAAGATTGAACAAGTCATCAATCCTGTTGCTTACAGACTTCAGTTGCCTCCCTTCTTAAAAATACCCAGGACATTCCATGTTTCCCTGTTGAAACCGCTGATCTTGAATCGGTTTCATTCCTCACTTCCTCCAACTCCGAAAGTCCAAACTCAACGAGGCGTTGAGTATGAAGTGGCCAAGATCCTGGACTCACGTCACCGTTACGGTCAACTACAATATCTTATTGACTGGAAGGACCAATGCTTCTGATGTCCATGCTCCTGCCTTGGTCCGGAGATTCCATTCCAAGTTTCCTCAAAAGCCAAAGAAGTGTCCTGGGGCCACTCCTAAAGGGGGGGTGCTGTCACGATCCGGGTATCTGGACGCCATTTCTTACCCATTAGATGCCTCCTAAGGCTGGCTCAGCGCTCCAGGACCGGATCCCATCTGTTATCCTGATGTGTACATTCCTGTATCCTCTCCTGTCACTCTGGGACGCTGTCACAGTAAACGCCATATTACACCTGGCATGGCGTCTCCCGCGGCCTCCGCCGCCGTCCCTGAACTTCTGCATGCAGAGTGTCTGAGTGGCGATTACGTCAGCCGCGGCCTCCGCTGTGTCCGCGTGGTTGGATGTGCATCTGTCAGCCTGGCGCCTCCTGTCTCCGGTGGCCGGCGCCGCCATTACTGTTTTCATTACCACATGGATTACAAACCAAACTTCCCTCCAAGTGTCTGCATGGGCGCAGCCATCTTGGATTCTGTCAGCTGATCATTTCCACCAATCTGTTCTCAGTATTGATAATCTGCATAATTGCCTAGCCAATCCCTTCCTTGCTGCAGGTATAAATACACTGTGCCTGAGCAAGGAAGGCGTCAGTGCTTTGGTTGTCAAACCTAGTTCCTGTTTGTCTCTCTCCTGTGATTGTCTTCCAGGTTCCAGCTCCTGTCTCAAGACTTCCACCATAGAGACCCGCACCAGCATTCCACCTGCGGTGTAGCCTGACTCTCCAATCCATTGTGGATTCATCTGTTTCCAGCTACAACATTACCTGCTTCCAGCCCAGCTTCCAGCAGAGTACAGCTTCTCTTAAAGGGCCGGTGTCCTTTCTACACTTTACCACTCTCCACCGGTATTATTATTTCTCCGCTCTCAAGTTCTACATTTCAGCTCATATTTCATCGCTCCCAAGTTCATTTATTATTTAACTGGTTCCAGCCAGTATCCACTCCGTGCTAACAACAGTCTGGTTCCAGCCAGTATCCACAGCAGCCGTTTTATCTTCAGCAACCCAGCTTTTCCTGGAACACCAGCTGGTACAATCCTGGGTTATCTCCATTGCTACAGTCGGGCCTGGTAAGGACTTTCCATCTAGAAGATTATAAGAACTATCTCACACTACCAGTGCCCTGTGGCTCCTGCCATCCTGTAGTACCCAGGAACTGTATTTATTCTTTGCTGACTTTTACGTTTTCTTTTACTGCTGCTGTGTTGCGGAGTTGTCATAATAAACATCATTGACTTTTATCCAAGTTGTCGTGGTCACGCCTTCGGGCAGTTATTATTCATGTTACTTACATGTCCAGGGGTCTGATACAACCTCCCAGGTTCCGGTACATCTCAGCCCCTACAACTGATGCTGCCTCCCGTCAGCTCAGGCCCTCAGTTGTGACAACAGGGTGGCACAAGAAGCAGGAGGGCAATGGCAGAAGCTGCAAGGATTCTTCGCTGGGCGGAAAATCATGTGATAACACTGTCAGCAGTGTTCATTCCGGGAATGGACAACTGGGAAGCAGACTTCCTCAGCAGATCAGGCAATAGCTGTAGACGCTCTGGTAACACCGTGGGTGTACCGGTCAGTGTATGTGTTCCATCCTCTGCCTCTCATACACAAGGTACTGAGAATTATAAGATGGAGAGGAGTAAGCACTATATTTGTGACTCCGGATTGGCCAAGAAGGACTTGGTAACCGGAACTTCAAGAGATGCTCACGGAGGATCCGTGGCCTCTACCTCTAAGAAGGGACCTGCTCCAGCAAGGACCCTGTCTGTTCCAAGACTTACCGCGGCTGCGTTTGACGGCATGGCGGTTGAACGCCGGATCCTGAAGGAAAAAGGCATTCCGGATGAAGTCATCCCTATCCTGATCAAAGCCAGGAAGGATGTAACCGCAAAACATTATCACCGCATTTGGCGAAAATATGTTGCGTGGTGCGAGGCCAGTAAGGCCGACGGAGGAATTTCAACTGGGTCGATTCCTACATTTCCTGCAAACAGGAGTGTCTATGGGCCTGAAATTGGGGTCCATTAAGGTTCAAATTTCGGCCCTGTCAATTTTCTTCCAAAAAGAACTAGCTTCAGTCCCTGAAGTTCAGACGTTTGTAAAAGGGGTACTGTATATACAGCCTCCTTTTGTGCCTCCAGTGGCACCTTGGGATCTCAATGTAGTTTTTGGGTTCCAAAAGTCACATTGGTTTGAACCACTTAAATCTGTGGAGTTAAAATATCTCACATGGAAGGTGGTCATGCTGTTGGCCCTGGCCTGGGCCAGGCGCGTGTCAGAATTGGCGGCTTTATCCTGTAAAAGCCCTTATCTGATTTTCCATTCGGACAGGGCGGAATTGAGGACTCGTCCTCAGTTTCTCCCTAAGGTGTTTTCAGCGTTTCACCTGAACCAACCTATGGTGGTGCCTGCGGCTACTAGGGACTTGGAGGACTCCAAGTTGCTAGACGTTGTCAAGGCCCTGAAAATATGTTTCCAGGACGGCTGGAGTCAGAAAATCTGACTCGCTGTTTATCCTGTATGCACCCAACAAGCTGGGTGCTCTTGCTTCTAAGCAGACTATTGCTCGTTGGATTTGTAGTACAATTCAGCTTGCACATTCTGTGGCAGGCCTGCCGCAGCCAAAAATCTGTAAATGCCCACTCCACAAGGGAGGTGGGCTCATCTTGGGCGGCTGCCCGAGGGGTCTCGGCTTTACAACTTTGCCGAGCAGCTACTTGGTCAGGAGCAAATACGTTTGTAAAATTCTACAAATTTGATACCCTGGGTTGTAAAATTCTACAAATTTGATACCCTGGCTGAGGAGGACCTGGAGTTCTCTCATTTGGTGCTGCAGAGTCATCCGCACTCTCCCGCCCGTTTGGGAGCTTTGGTATAATCCCCATGGTCCTTACGGAGTCCCCAGCATCCACTAGGACGTCAGAGAAAATAAGAATTTACTTACCGATAATTCTATTTCTCGTAGTCCGTAGTGGATGCTTGGCGCCCATCCCAAGTGCGGATTGTCTGCAATACTGGTACATAGTTATTGTTACCAAAAAATCGGGTTATTGCTGTAGTGAGCCATCTTTTCTAGAGGCTCCTCTGTTATCATGCTGTTAACTGGGTTTAGATCACAAGTTATATGGTGTGATTGGTGTGGCTGGTATGAGTCTTACCCGGGATTCAAAATCCTTCCTTATTGTGTACGCTCGTCCGGGCACAGTATCCTAACTGAGGCTTGGAGGAGGGTCATAGGGGGAGGAGCCAGTGCACACCAGGTAGTACTAAAGCTTTTACTTTTGTGCCCAGTCTCCTGCGGAGCCGCTATTCCCCATGGTCCTTACAGAGTCCCCAGCATCCACTACGGACTACGAGAAATAGAATTATCGGTAAGTAAATTCTTATTTTTAAATACCCGGTGCCTAGCACCCACACCACATTTAAAGATGGCGTTTAGCACCAGTGCACAGTTTAAAAGTGGCGCCAAGCGCCCATTGTCCTTGAATATGGCGCCGGTCACTGAGGGTTAACCCCTTCAGTGCCGCGCCGCCATTGTCCACGTGGGCTGCGGTCTCTCCGGCCACACTCCTCCCCCCCCATTCAAGCGGGTCAACCAGGGACCCATGTCCCAACGATTTGGTCCCTGGTCCCGCAGTCCTTAATGGGGATGAAGGTGACGCTACCTGGGGGCGTAGGCTCCGGCCTAGACAGTTCATCCATAGTGCAGTGGGCCTCTCTTCGTGGGTGCACAATGTTCAACTAGTCCACCTGAAGTCCAAGTTCAAGGCTCCACCACAAAAGTCTGTCCAATTTCCCCAAGGTAGGTTGCAGACACCTAACAGGTTGGTGGTAAGTCACCACGGTGGGGGGCCAGTTACACACAAGTGCCACCCACGGTGTCCCAATGGTGGCATACCCCACCTCCCACAATAGCAGTATACTGCTCAAACACGCCACAGGGTGCTCCTGCCCATATGGCTCTTTCTGGCTCGGTACTACTCCCAGTCCGTGCAGTGGCGCAGTAGTTCGTAACACACAGTCCTGGTCAAGAATGTGCGCCATCAGCACTGGAGCGGGTACCCGAGCCTCCTTCAATGACTGGAATGCCAACTCGCAAGCGGGTGCAAAGTCCACTGACTTGGGAATGCCCTTCCTAGCCATCTCTGTCAAGGGGTTCACTACAGGACTAAAGTCAAGGACAACGTGTCCGTAGGGCCTTACAGGTTTTAAGGTCAGTACCGGTCTGGGTGATGTGGTCGGGGACAGCCTCTGGTTGCCTCCACCCCCTCTGGTTTGGGCCTACCCCTGTCTCCTCCCACATGGTGCCCCAGGCACTGCACCTCCGTCATACCTATCTGGCAACTGTCTGCCCGAACTGTCAGACCTGCCCTCCAATCCTCTTCTGTCGACCTATGACTCGGGAAACCTACCCTGTCACCTAGGCCTACTCTTCCCTCCTCGTCCGCTACCTGTGCCACAGTGATGGCGGCCAGACCACCAGCCTCTGGATCCTGTACGGCATCCACTACAGGGAGGCTGCGTGTCTTCCCCGATCTACTGCGCACAGGCAGGGGACCTGCTATGTCCACAGCAACTTGCTGCAAGGGTTCTCCTATGGGCAGAGGCCCAGAGACAACACAACCGCTGGAGTGCCCCAGCTGCCAACGCATGGCACGAGCCTTACAGTTGGTCTGGGCGTCATCCGACATTCCAGACCAGGGTAAGCACTGTGTCAGGCACTTCAGGGTACGGTCTATCTCAGGGTTACTGCCCAAAGGGGTTTAGCTGGCAACTGACACCGGTTGCGCAGGAAAGTTCCATGGGGGGACCAGTTGGACACATTCCCTATCTGGTCTATCCCCTCCCACTTTCCTGTCTACCCTGTACCTTAACCCTTCCCGCCAGGTCACATTTCCTGCCCCAACCCTGTCAAGGCTGCTGCCAGAGTGGCGCCTCATGCCTTTCGGGGATGGGTCAGAGAGTTGAGCCTCCCTAAACTCCTGCCTGTGGCCCTCAATCTCTCCTAAATTGGGACACTCTACAGGGGGATCTAGGTGGGGACTACTAGGGTCAGTCTGGTAGGGGTCAGTCATGGAAAAGTCAGTGTGGTTTCTCATACTCACCGCCGGAGTTGGCAAACCACTTGGGTCAGGAGCATCATTGGGTACCCCCACAGGATCAAACGAGCTGGAACCAACATCTTCTGCGTTGCTAGGGGACTTAGGTATACCAGAGGCAAAAGGCATGCGGGGTCGATGTGCCGATCTAGCCGCTGTAATCTCTTCCTCTGGGCTGGTTGATGCTGTGGTTGGCTGTGCTGGCAGTTGTCTAGCAGCTGTAGTCTTTTCCTCTGGGCTGGGCTGTGCTGGGGTAGCTGATGTCAACGGTGGTTGTGGAACTTGACTCCGGGGAATGGCGCCAGCAAACGTGGTGACGATCCCACCACCCAGGTCATTTCCTAGGACCACATCAGTTGGGAGACCATCCATGACGGCAACTTCTCGCAACTCTGGTCCAGCTCCCCAGTTCAGGTAGACTCTCGCCATGGGAACCTCTTTCTCTGTTCCATCTGCCAGGGTGACCTTGGCAGTGCGACCCTGCAATACTGCAGCAGGATCTATAAGGTGGGGGCTCACCAAAGTGATTGAGGCCCCAGAGTCTCTTAGGCCTTCTCCCTGCAGGGGTCCCACGTGGACCGGCTGCAGGTACCTCCACATGTTGTGTAGGGGCTGTTTGGCCATGCAGGTGACTCTCTCCGCAGAGTGCACCTGTCTCTCGCCACACTCCATCGGACTGACTGGAGGGGGAACAGTCTCTGTAGGCTCATCTCCTCTCGTCAAACAAGCGATCCGGGCTCCAGCACTCGGATTTGGGGCACGAGTCTGGGGTGCTTGGGATGCAGGACAGTTCATCCTCAGATGTCCGATTTTCCCACAGCCGTAGCACTTCTTCTCCAGTCGTGGCACCGATGATCTCTAATCAGTTGCAGGGACGCTGCGGTGCAGTTGCTGGCCAAGAGCACCCGGGTTGGAAGATGCTTGTCTTTGGGGGTGATGAGCTGAAGAGGGGGGTCCCCTTGGTGGTACAGTCTTTTGGAGCTGGCTGCTGGCTGGGCGCTTCTGGCCCTGTGGCAGAATTGCCACATACTTGTCTGCTAACTGGGCAGCCATCTTTAAGCTGGGTGGCTCCCGATCTAGCACCCACTCCTTCACTTCTGGGGCGCACCTGCGGTAGAACTGCTCCCTGCAGATCAGGTCGATCAGTGCGTCCCATGTAGTGGCTTCCGAATCCTTCACCCACTTCACCACGTACTGCCGCAGCTGGGTGGCAAACTGCCCATGGGTGCTGCTAGGATTCTTGGGCAAGTCTCTGAACTTCTTCCGGTAAGACTCTGGAGTGATGAAGAATCGCTGGAGGAGGGCCTTCGCGACTTCGTCGTTATCCCCACAGTCCTCCGTGGCCACTCCCCGATAGGCCTCCAATGCCTCTCCATGCAGAGTGGGCACAAGGTGTCTCACCCACTCCGACTTGGGTAAATCATGTAGTTTACAAGTCCTTTCAAAAACTTGTAAATGTCCATCAATGTCCCCATTACTGTCTGCAAACTTGGCAAACTGAATGCGTCCCGATCTGTGTACAACAGCTGACAACGGCTCCCGGGGTACCACGGCCTGTGCTGCCCGCTCATCACGCCACATCTGGATGATGATCAATCGCTCTTGCTCCGTTGCCCTTTCCCCCAATTCCGCTAGCCGATCTGCTAGGCTATCCGTGCCGCCCCCCCTGGGACATTGGGATCCTGGCCCTGCTAGGAATTGCTGGGAAACATTGCTGCTGTGAGAGAGGGCGGGGCTTGTGGTTCTCACCGGTTCCATACGAAGGTCCACTGATGGGCCGTCCTCTGCGATGCTGACGCCGTCGGTTCTTTCCACCTCCGCCCGATGAGACTCCTCCACGCTCATGAGCGCCGCCTACATGACGCTTCTGGACGCGTTGAAAGGGATATCCACACCCTTCTCCTGGCACACGATCTCCAGATCATCCTTGGACATTCCGCTGAATTCCGCCATCTTGTGCGTTCTCCTGCGCTGCAGTTACTCCTCCCCTGGGTAACTCGGCTTCTCCAATCGGGTGATGAAAAGCCACCTGGGATTATTCCACCGCTATGCCACCAATTTCTGTGACAGGACGGTCCTGTACGAAAGCACTCGCCGCTTTCGCGTCCCGTCTCCTGCGCATAGATTGGAAGGTTAGGTCACACGAGGCCTGACCACATAGGGGATTCCCGCTTACCGTCAGTAACCGCCTTTTACTGACTCCACCCACTGCGCTGTGGGCGGGTTTATGCTGCCACCACCAAACTCCTAACCTGCCGTGGCGTTTGGAACCACGGTTCTGCTCTGTATGTGCCGACGCACTGCCTTACCACACCTGTGTGGTGCTGACGAATCCCCACTAGCCACTTGCTAGGCCTCTACCGGTAGCTGGCGGAAGGCGGAACTTGGAGACGTCAGGTGCTTCCCTGGACAGCCGGAGGACGGGGCTAGGTTTGGCCTAACCCTGTAGGTCACAAGATGAAGCAATCTTCTTGAGGCAATGATGTTTTATTTGCTCAATAGTTCTAAAGAGAACTCTTCCCTATTGCTAGGGGCAACAGCATACAGCAAGATGTTCCAGCAGAATAAGATGGTACAACTACAACCTGGAGGCACACAGGCATCCTTTTTATGTCAATTTTCCACACAGTACCACAGGGGGGTAAGCCCTCCCTGTCTTCTCCAACCAATCAGGTTATTTTACAAAATACCAATAAATAAATTACATTTCAAAAGGAGATAAGTGCAATAAAACAATATCCTCCTTCCTGTCACTCAGACAACGTTTGGTATCAGATTTTTTTTTTTTTTAAATAGAGTAATTTTTATTCACCATTAAATTAGAGATACAGACATTTCAGTATACACTAGGAATCATAGTGGATAATCACAATATTCTGAGTCATTCTTATTAACTTTTTGGTAGTATACATGTACGAATGACATTCCCCGTGTTACTATTCCCGTGCGGTCTTCCCGCAGTATGCATATTGTTTGTAGTCTGTAGACAAGTCATGGTTCACATACTTAACATTTTCAATATTTTCTCCCCACACCTTTTGTGTAATTACCCCGTCTAGTGAGCCGTATATAGCCCACAACCCCACTACCCCCGAACTAAACCCTCTAAAACAAACTCAAGCCTAGTCAAGCTAATGTGTGCATGGTGTGGTGCGACAGCTAGATGGTTAAGCAGCTGCATTAAAGGGGAGATAAAAGGCTCGGCCCAACGCCCCGGGGCCCAAATAACGCTTTCGCATCGATGGCCGGTGCCCGCTACATTTGAAGGGCAAGGGAGGAGTATGTGGAAGTGATCCAAGGAGACCAAATCTTCTCGTATCTGGTAAGGGCATTATATTTCATATATACATATCGTTCTTTTAATAGGGTATCGTTGACCAAACTTTTGAAAGCAGGTATTGTGGGAGGACTAGGGGCCATCCATGTCCGCGCGATACACACTTTTGCAAGTGCGCACATGCTGCGGGCATACATTCTTTCCCATCGGGACCCAGAATCAGAGTCGCCCACCCCCAAAATACAAAATCTCGGAGTCAGCAATCCCCTCTGCGTTCCCGTATGTTCCAGAATCGACCCGACCCCAGCCCAGAACACCTGCAGCAACGGGCATTCCCATATGAGGTGCCAGAATGTGCCTCCGGCAGCCCCGCACTTGGGGCAAACATCAGCACTATCAGACCTGAATCTGGCCAGCCTGCTCGGTGTCATGTATGATCTATGCAGAATAAAAAGCTGTATCTGCTGAAACCGCAGCGATTTGGTGACCTGGCTCGGATTGCCCAAAGCGCCCTCCCAGTCATCCCCGTCTATGGGACCCAGGTCACACTCCCAGTTCTCCCGAAGATTCGAGAGCGGGTCTGCATGTATTGTTTGAAGAAGGTACGAGTAGGTGAAAGAAATCACCTTGACTCGACCCAGTGAATGTAGAAATGTTTTTATGGGAAAGGGGAGGAGCGCCGGGGGGGAATCTCCAAATTGCGCCTGCAAGGCGTGCCTGAGCTGTAGAAATCTGTAGAAGTAAGAGTTCGGGAGTCCAAACTCCTCCTTTAATTGCTGAAATGATTTCAATGAACCGTCACTATATAACTGGGACAGCGAGTCTATTGAATATGGAGCCCATACCTCCCCGCCCTCTAGGGACCTCAGTTCATTAAGCAATGTGGAGTGCCATAGGGGAGTATCAGGGTCCATGCCTTCATACCCGAGTAGGCCCTTCAATGCTAGCCATATTCTCATTGCCTGAAAGACAATAGGAGGTAAAAATCTAGAAGGGTTTCCCCCCACCAGGACCTGTGCCGGGGAAAGGTCCGGGTAATAGCATCGAAGGAACGCCCGACCTAGCCCAGCCCCCCCCCCCCCTCCTCCCGAAGCCACATACTGATATGTGATAGCTGAGCAGCATAATAATACAGTTGGAAGTGGGGCAAGGCCAGGCCGCCGTCCCTTTTTTGTCTGGTGAGGGTGGTTAATTTTATTCTAGCTCTTTTATTGGCCCATATTAAGGATGACAGGACGCTATTTAATTTCCTGAAGAAGGCTGGAAAGATGTATACAGGGGACTGTAATAGAACATACAATAGTTTAGGCAAAACTACCATTTTAATGAGGCCGACCCTGCCCGTCATTGTCAGTAGTAGCTTACCCCAAGCTCTCGATTTGCGCACTACTGTCTGTACAAGAGGGTCGAGGTTTAAGGGCACAAAGTCTGATGGGTCGTTTGTAATTAGAATTCCGAGGTACTTAAACTGGGCTGTCCAACACAGCGGCAGGGATATTTTCGGAACCTGGGGGAGGGAGCCTATAATGGGCATAATGAATGATTTGGACCAGTTTATGCGGAGACCCGAATACCCACCGAAGGTCTCGATGACCCGCAACACAGTGGGCATCTCTACTGCGTAGTCTTGAAGGAATAACAAGTCATCCGCATAAAGGGCTATCTTGTCAGTGCAGGAACCCGTACCTATTCCCCCAATGTCCGGGTGCGATCTGATCAAGCAAGCGAGGGGCTCTATGGCTATGGCAAACAGGGCAGGAGAGAGGGGGCATCCCTGTTTGGTGCCCCGTGTCAAAGGGAAGGAGGAGGAAATGTAGCCGTTCACAAAGACCCTGGCGCGTGGATTCTGGTATAGTAATTTGATCCATTGAATAAAGTTTGGGCCGAAGCCCATGTTCCTCATGACTCCCCACAGGTAAGGCCACTCAACACTGTCGAATGCCTTGGCTGCATCCAATGAGACCACAGCCGCGTCCGAGGGGAAGTCGCGAGGAGCCTGCAAAATGGTGTATAGCCTGCGCAAGTTAATGGATGTGGATTTCCCAGGCATGAAGCCAGTTTGATCCGGATGAATTATAGATTCAATTACTAGGTTGAGCCGGACCGCAAGAATTTTCGCCAGGATCTTGGCATCAGTGGGGATGAGGGAGATCGGCCTGTAGGAGTCCAACAACTTGGGGTCCTTACCAGGCTTTGGAAGCATTATAAGGATCACCTCGGACATTGAGGGAGGAAGGCTGTTAGCGGCAATCATTTTAACGTACGTGTCAAGCAGCTGAGGACCAAAGAACTCAATGTACTGTTTATATAGTTCCGTGGGAATACCGTCACTACCCGGGGATTTACCACTAGGAGACACCTCTACCGCCGACACCACCTCTTCCAGGGTCAGAGGTGCGTCCAGTGCGTCCCCGGCCTCAGGGGAGAGTTTAGAAAGGCTATTTAAAGAAAAAGAAGAAGGAGGAATTCTGTATTGTCGACGCACAGGAAAAAACTAATTCTAAAATATAACCTTTATTAGATATGTATTAAAATGTGAATATAGTTAATTCGTTTTCCCAACTACAGTGAAACATAGAGTTAAAATCACAGACAAACAGGTAAGTGAATCTAGACAAAAGATTGAAAAATTGTGAATAAAGACTTTAAAAAGCGTGTCCACGTGTGTTTGTAAATATATCCTTGTATTCGGGGTTACTATATTGGTGTAAATACCATCAATGTTTCTACATCCATCCAATATTATTCGACTACTATCAGCATCAGTAGTGTCGATGCATATATATAATGTCAGCCACTATTAGTATCTATGATATCTATATCAATTACTTTGAGTGCAAATACTTAGGGATCGTATATAATATGAAACTTCAGGTTACTCAATTTTATTGATTATGGTGACTATAAATCGTCTAGAGGTGTATTCACAGATCTAATTCCCTCCAAATTTATTTCTCATATATTGAGAGCCTCTCACACTGGCTATCAATATCATTGGAGTATCTATTCCTGCATGGAAACACGTTGCTTCAGAGGGTATAGTATTCCCTGCTTGTATAGAAAGCAACTATCTTATACAGTGATGTTGTTTAATTATATAGTGTCCAACTGTATTGTACAGATTTCAAAAATACTGCTTATATTAGGGGTATAGCAGCCCCAATTATACTTCCAAAGCAGACCGTTTATCAATACGGTTTATTCCTTATGCATCAAATATTAGCCATACCATTGGTTGCCATAGTTTATCTCCTATCTATGGCACCAGAGTAGGTTCATCTATGTTATGTACTCCTATATAACATGGACCTATATATATCGTAATAAATTACTTGCTCGGTTGGCTAATAATGTTATTTATACTGTATAATGATCTCAATTTTAAGTAGAGGTGATCCACATGCATAGTACTCTCAAATAACAGTGAGGGATAGATCCTATTTACCCATATGGGTCAAAGAGTAATCGAAAGTTATCAGAAAATAGTCAAAAAATATATAGTAACCCATATATATGTTCATTAAATCCAAATTTATTAGACTCAAAATAGTGTAGCACTTTGAAATACAGGCTTTAATAGCAACTTGAAGCAAGTACTGATAAAGCAGTTTATGTCACAAATTGTTACATTGCAACAATTGGCAACATTCAGGAGCATAGCAGCTGCATGCTCTGAATAAGATATACTAAGTGCCATACATTGTAGCAAAAGTCTGTCATATCAACAGACAGACTCAGTAACCTGAAACAACTACTGCTAAAGCAGTGTATGAGAAGCTCACAAACTCTATCAATATATATTAAATATACTGTGATGCAATAACTACCAGCAACAACAGATACCTTAGAATTTGGGGAACAGTGTAAAACTCTATCCAATAGTAAATATCTGTAACAAAATACACACTATTTTGAGTCTAATAAATTTGGATTTAATGAACATATATATGGGTTACTATATATTTTTTGACTATTTTCTGATAACTTTCGATTACTCTTTGACCCATATGGGTAAATAGGATCTATCCCTCACTGTTATTTGAGAGTACTATGCATGTGGATCACCTCTACTTAAAATTGAGATCATTATACAGTATAAATAACATTATTAGCCAACCGAGCAAGTAATTTATTACGATATATATAGGTCCATGTTATATAGGAGTACATAACATAGATGAACCTACTCTGGTGCCATAGATAGGAGATAAACTATGGCAACCAATGGTATGGCTAATATTTGATGCATAAGGAATAAACCGTATTGATAAACGGTCTGCTTTGGAAGTATAATTGGGGCTGCTATACCCCTAATATAAGCAGTATTTTTGAAATCTGTACAATACAGTTGGACACTATATAATTAAACAACATCACTGTATAAGATAGTTGCTTTCTATACAAGCAGGGAATACTATACCCTCTGAAGCAACGTGTTTCCATGCAGGAATAGATACTCCAATGATATTGATAGCCAGTGTGAGAGGCTCTCAATATATGAGAAATAAATTTGGAGGGAATTAGATCTGTGAATACACCTCTAGACGATTTATAGTCACCATAATCAATAAAATTGAGTAACCTGAAGTTTCATATCATATACGATCCCTAAGTATTTGCACTCAAAGTAATTGATATAGATATCATAGATACTAATAGTGGCTGACATTATATATATGCATCGACACTACTGATGCTGATAGTAGTCGAATAATATTGGATGGATGTAGAAACATTGATGGTATTTACACCAATATAGTAACCCCGAATACAAGGATATATTTACAAACACACGTGGACACGCTTTTTAAAGTCTTTATTCACAATTTTTCAATCTTTTGTCTAGATTCACTTACCTGTTTGTCTGTGATTTTAACTCTATGTTTCACTGTAGTTGGGAAAACGAATTAACTATATTCACATTTTAATACATATCTAATAAAGGTTATATTTTAGAATTAGTTTTTTCCTGTGCGTCGACAATACAGAATTCCTCCTTCTTCTTTTTCTTTAAATAGTCTTGACATACTGTAGTTGACTGCACCCCCTAATTAAATTAACACTGCGTACAATATTAAATAGGGGTTATATAAGTGAATGTATGGTGATGAATCATATACATTCACCTAAGATCATTACAATACTGATTCTTTGAGTGTGCAGATATCCAGCTCTGTGGAGAGTTTAGAAAGGGGAATATTTGTCAGGTACAGGTCTAGTTCCTCCGTGGAACATGTCAGTCTACTATCGTATACCTCCCTGAAGTAGCCGAGGAACATCTGTGCGATGTCAGGGGTGGCATCCACCATGGAGCCGTCTGAGTCAAGCAGTTGCGCTATCGTGGTCCCAGGTCGATCGTAGTGCACTAAGTGGGCCAGCAGGCTACCCGGTCTGTCCGCCTGCATATATATGTTAGGGGCCCTAAACAAAAGGGAACGTGCATTTATATCTGAAAGGTGAGCCAGCCAGGCCTCCTGAGCCACAAGCCAGCGGGCCTTCAGCGCAGGAGTACCCTCAGTCAGGTATCGCGTCTCCAGATCCCTACACTCAGTCTCAAGCTGTCTTTCCATCGCCCTTCTAGCCACCTTGCAGGCTGCAATTTTGCCAATCATTGTACCTCGCAAATACGCTTTGAATGCATCCCAAACAACCCGGGCCGGGGCCGATCCCACATTATCTGCAAAAAATCCCTCCCATGTGGACGCCAACTTCGGGCATTCGCCCAGCTGGGCCAGCCAAGAAGGGTGTAGCCGCCAATATGACTGTCCCCTCTGACATTCCCCATCTATTGAGAGCACCAGGGGCAAGTGATTGGACACCCCCCGTGCCTCGTAGCGGACATCCGTCACGCCAGGCAGAAGCCCAGGCGAGACCAGGGCCAGGTCGATTCTAGAAAAAGAGCCATGTGTACCCGAATAACAGGAGTATTGCCGAAGATTAGGATTCCGAATCCTCCAGACGTCTACCCACTGCATACTATCTAGAAAATCTGCGAATTTAGATCCCGATGAGATCAAGCCGCCCCCCGTCCCTTGATCCCGAGGAGCCCTCCATCTGTCCAAAGAGGCATCCAACACAGCGTTGAAGTCCCCCAAGCAGATGACAGGGGCGTGGGGGGAGGAGGCAACAAATAAGGCGGCCTTTTGCAGCACAACATATGAAAACGGGGGGGGGGGGGGGGGAACATACACAGACAATAGGAAAAAATCACGTGAGAACAGTTTACATTCTATGAACACGTGTCTACCATGTGGATCTGTATTTACTCTGATCATCTCAAACTGTACAGTCCTCTTTATCATTACCGACACCCCTCGGGAGTAAGAGGAGTGCGAGGAATGATATGCCCAGCCCACCCAAGGCCTGCGGAGCGACAACAGCCTATTTCCCTCCAAATGGGTTTCGCTTAGACAAATGATATCCGGGCAATATTTCTTGATCATTTTAAACACTAAGGATCGCTTTACTTTGTTGTTGATGCCCCGGACATTCCACGCCAAGATTTTTAAGGGAGGCATGTCAGCCAAGTCATCAGCCGGGGCGCAACACTCCTATCGACCGCCCATCCACCCGGCTCTCCGCTCACGTAATCACTTCGTCCACAGGCCCCGGACCCCGAGCTGAACCCCTGAAAACAGTGCGACCCCACCACACCCTCTGGATAGCAAGAATATAGGCTTCGTAAATTCAAAACGTAAAACAGAAAAACTACTGAGAGGCCAACAGCGGCCCCCAGGCATCCCCCCTCCCCGTATACCTCCCCGAACTGTGGCATACCTGGATCCCTAACCGAACTCTAGCCCTGGAGACCCAAAGCCTACGGCAACACTGTACTAGGCGTACAGATCAAACAACCCCAATACCTAAACCTTTATGCGTTTATACGTTTATAACACTTCTCAGCAAAGTCCAGAACCACTAAACGAGAGGAAGCTCCCTGGACTTATACTTGCGGGTTGTAGGCCCATAGAGGAGGGCGACCCGATGTCAGTCTGGAGCCAGTTGGCGGGCCCCCGGAGCATATCTGTCCAACCAGGAAGCCGCTTCCCTGGGCGAGCTGAAGAATTTAGTCTCCCCGTCCGCCACCACACGCAATCTGGAGGGAAACAGCATCGAGTAGGATATGTTCAGGTCACGAAGGCGTCGCTTTATGGGAAGAAACTGGGCTCGGTCTTTTTGGACGTCCGCTGCAAAGTCCGGGAATGCCGACACCCGGATTCCATTCCGGATCAGGGGGCCCTTCACGCGTCCCAGGCGCAGGACAGAGTCCCGGTCCTTGTAATGCAGGAATTTTGCTATAAAAGTTCGTGGTGGGGCGCCTGGGGGTAAAGGCCGGAAGGGCACGCGGTGAGCCCGCTCCACTGCAAACTGAGAGGTAAAGGATTCAGCACCGTATGCCTCTTTTAGCCAGGATTCCAGGAAATCCTCGGGATGTGCCCCCTCTTCTTTTTCGGGGAGGCCTACGAACCTCACGTTGTTTCTGCGGAGTCTGCCCTCCATGTCCAGGAGTTTGGCTTGCATCGTTGTGACTTGCTGTGTAACTGCAGACACCGATTGTTGCAGAGGACCGCTGAGGTCTTCTAAGTTGGAGACCCTTGTCTCAGTTTCGCCCACCCTCTCCCGTACTCGTTGGACGTCCTGTCGTAGCAGTGATAAATCACACTGCACCTTCTCCATCTTGTCCGATAGACGTTGCTCACTGGCCGCTATGGCCTCCAGGACCTGCTGGATGGAGGGAGCAGACGGCTGCGTATTCGCCCCCGAGTCGGCCCCAGCCGATGGATCCATTCTGGCAGGGGGGGAGAGCTTAGGAGATGACTGCGTCGACTGGGATGCAGGCTGTCGAGCAAACTTCTCCAGTTTAGCCGCGGCCGCACTCTGGCCGCCCCTCACCATCTTGTGAAGGCCCAGCAGTACTGAGAGTCCCGTTATTCAGTGTCAAAAAGTATAACAGTGGGTGGTAGTTGCAGTATCAGCAGCACGCCAGGCACTGGGATAGCCAGATGTTGTAATGAAGGGAGAAGGGGGACCAGGGGGGTCCAATGGTATAAATAAATATGTCCAGTGTGTGATATTCCAGCAGTATTAACAATAGGCAGGGCAGCTGAGACAGTATCCAAACCTCCAGCCCAATGCAGTCTTCACCCACACTGCACCTTGCTGTGGTCAGTAACACAGGGAGCTGCAGGTAAAATGGCCGCCCAGCACACGGATTTCCCCCTCTTCCCTCACTGCACCAGCCTTCAGGGGAGCAGGATGGCTTATAGTTGGAGCCCTGGGGGTGCAGGAGTAGGGTGCCGCTCTTTTCCGGTGCCGCTGGCCGCTATGTCCGCCTCGGGCGCGCGGTCGTGTGCGCACGCGCCCGGCGGAGCTTCAAAATCGAGGCCGGGGACTGAGCTGCGGCCTAGGCCCGGAGTCCGGGCGGCCGCTGACGCGAGCCGGGAACGCTCGCACAAACTCACAGCAGTGCCCGCCGCCTCCCCAGTACCGCCAGGCAGGAGAGGAGTCCAGAGAAGAGCAGGAACAGAGCCCCAGGATTGTTACAGGATTAATTATCCAGGGAGCTCCTCGATCCTGCTGCCTAGTCCTTTGCCGCCGTGGCCACGCCCCCCTTGGTATCAGATTAACATTCACTATTGATAAATTTATCACATAGCTTCAACATACAAATGTTTCTGTCTCATTCACATCTCCAGGCAAACCGAGGGTTTGAGATTACTACAGGAAAGGCTACAATACAAACAAACAGTCTTCCTTCCTGCATCTGCCATTCAGGGTTCGTATATCAATTAAATCAGGTACATGAAACAGGTTCCAAGCCCATAGACCCCGTGATTAGCATCTTTACACATCAAAAGGTTTTGTCATTCACACCTCTGCTAGGACAGGGCCATTAGCATGCCACTTCCTACTGACAGGAGATGATTATTCAGATATCTATAGTAAGTGCATTTTAAAACCAACGCAGCTTACACATTCCTTCTAAGTGCTGGCATTTGCATTAAATATAACATTGGTGAAAACACAGTAGTAAATATATTTTTAAATACCCGGTGCCTAGCACCCACACCACATTTAAAGATGGCGTTTAGCACCAGTGCACAGTTTAAAAGTGGCGCCAAGCGCCCATTGTCCTTGAATATGGCGCCGGTCACTGAGGGCAGTGCCGCGCCGCCATTGTCCACGTGGGCTGGGGTCTCTCCGGCCACAGCCTCCCTTCCAGAAGTTCAGACTTTCGTGAAAGGCGTGTTGCACATCCAACCTCCCTTTGTGCCCCCAGTGGCTCCATGGGATCTTACCGTGGTGTTGCAGTTCCTTCAATCACATTGGTTTGAACCTTTACAGAAAGTAGAGTTGAAATTCGTCACTTGGGAAGTGGTCATGTTGTTGGCCTTGGCATTTGTCTCACAAGAGCTCTTATTTGATTTTCCATGAGGATAGAGCGGAGTTGAGGACTCGTCAGCAATTTCTGCCGAAAGTGGTTTCATCATTCCACATGAACCAACCTATTGTGGTGCCAGTGGCTACTGACGCCTTAGTGAAATCGAAGTCTCTCGGTGTAGTCAGAGCTTTAAAAATGTATGTAGCCAGAACGGCTCAGATTAGGAAAACGGAGGCTCTGTTTGTCCTGTTTGCTCCCAACAAGATTGGGGCTCCTGCTTCCAAGCAGACTGTTGCGTGCTGGATCTGTAATACGATTCAGCATGCCCATTTTACGGCTGGATTGCCGTTACCGAATTTGGTGAAGGCCCATTCTACCAGAAAAGTGGGCTCGTCCTGGGCGGCTGCCCGGGGGGGTCTCGGCATTACAACTTTGCCGAGCAGCTACTTGGTCGGGTTCAAACACCTTTGCAAAGTTTTACAAGTTTGATACCCTGGTCGAGGAAGACCTCATGTTTGGTCAATCGGTGCTGCAGAGTCGTTCGCACTCTCCCGCCCGTTCTAGAGCTTTGGCATAACCCCATGGTTCTTGATGTGACCCCAGCATCCTCTTGGACGTATGAGAAAATAGGATTTTAGTACCTACCGGTAAATCCTTTTCTCTTAGTCCGTAGAGGATGCTGGGTTCCCGTCCCAGTGCGTATTGTATCTGCAGTTATTAGTTGTGGTTACACACATGTTGTGTTACGTTTATAGTCAGCCTGTTGCTGATGTTGTTCATGCCGTTGACTTGCGTTATGTTGAATGCCACGTTGTACTGCATGCTTGAGGTGTGAGCTGGCATGTATCTCACCTTAGTAAAAAATTAAATCCTTTTCCTCGAAATGTCCGTCTCCCTGGGCACAGTTCCTATAACTGGAGTCTGTTGGAGGGCATAGAGGGAAGAGCCAGTTCACACCCCTTTGAAAGTCTTAAAGTGCCCATGTCTCCTGCGGATCCCGTCTATACCCCATGGTTCTTGATGTGACCCCAGCATCCTCTACGGACTAAGAGAAAAGGATTTACCAGTAGGTATTAAAATTCTATTTTTTACGCTCTCCGTTCCTTCCCAATCACATGTAGATAAAGAGGTTGGCTAAAGTCCAAAGGGGTAGGGCATAAGTATGGTGCTGCTTGCGAATAGACTGGCTTCTAGGGACTGCATCGGCTGCAGCCCCTAGAAACCAGATAGAGTTGCCGTAATATTAGGGGAGTGGCTTCCAATGGGAAGCCCTCTCCCTGCTATCACAGTCCGGACTGGTAGTCCGAAGGGGAGATAATTAGCATATATATATATATATATATATATATATATATATATAAAATATACTGTATAACGCTACACATACCTGCTTAGCATGGCAGAGCCCCGATTCCCAGCAGCAGGTCTTCCAGACAACCGGCAGCGCCTGTGTGAGTGGCAACTGCAAAACCACAACGCTATAATCCAGCCCTGGTGTCCAGATTGTAACTAGTTGCAGTATATTACAGTAATTATAACCACTTATTATGGTATTTGTGTCACTGAGAAGAGCTATGGGGGTCATTCAGATCTGATCGCTGCTGTGCGTTTTAGCATCTGAGCCGCATTGCACAGGCTCGTTGGACGACTACAACGGGCATCAGTGGTCAGCGACAGGATGGTGTGAAGAATCCGTTTGCTCGGGTGTTCGCAAGGAGATTGACAGGAAGAGGCCGTATGTGGGTGGTAACTGACCGATTTCAGGGAGTGTCCGGAAAAACGCAGGCGTTCCCAAGCGTCTGAAGGGAGGGTTCCTGACGTCCGCTCCGGCCCCGATCAGCAGGAATCTATGGCACTGGAGGAGTAAGTCCTGGACTGCGCAGAGATTGCACACACTGGATTTTAGCAGCTCAGGATACACATAGGATCGCACACTTGCACGGCGAATATACACGTAGGCGGCGACTATCTGATCGAAGGACAGCAAAAAACGCAGCCCAGCGATCAGGTCTGAATTAGGCCCAATGTACAGAACAGACCTTCCTGCCAGAGGAAGGGGGCATTACCCGTGGAGAAAGGGGGCATTACCCGTGGAGGAAGGGGGCATTACCCGTGGAGAAAGGGGTTTCTATCACAACCTATGCTGCCAAGTAACTTATTCTCATGAACCACTATATTACATCTGCATGGAAGAGGCACGGATCCATTACACAGCCTGGAATGGATCGTACTGTGCTGTGTATACTGGCACTCTGCAAATCTATTGCAGCCACTGTTATATACAGGTGGAGTAGGGAGCATACTGTTATACACAGGTGGAGTAGGGAGCATACTGTTATACACAAGTGGAGTAGGGAGCATACTGTTATACACAGGTGGAGTAGGGAGCATACTGTTATACACAGGTGGAGTAGGGAGCATACTGTTATACACAGGTGGAGTAGGGAGCATACTGTTATACACAGGTGGAGTAGGGAGCATACTGTTATACACAGGTGGAGTAGGGAGCATACTGTTATATACAGGTGGAGTACGGAGCATACTGTTATACACAGGTGGAGTAGGGAGCATACTGTTATACACAGGTGGAGTAGGGAGCATACTGTTATATACAGGTGGAGTAGGGAGCATACTGTTATACACATGTGGAGTAGGGAGCATACTGTTATACACAGGTGGAGTAGGGAGCATACTGTTATACACAGGTGGAGTAGGGAGCATACTGTTATATACAGGTGGAGTACGGAGCATACTGTTATACACAGGTGGAGTAGGGAGCATACTGTTATACACAGGTGGAGTAGGGAGCATACTGTTATATACAGGTGGAGTAGGGAGCATACTGTTATACACAGGTGGAGTAGGGAGCATACTGTTATACACAGGTGGAGTAGGGAGCATACTGTTATATACAGGTGGAGTAGGGAGCATACTGTTATACACAGGTGGAGTAGGTAGCATACTGTTATATACAGGTGGAGTAGGGAGCATACTGTTATACACAGGTGGAGTAGGGAGCATACTGTTATACACAGGTGGAGTAGGGAGCATACTGTTATACACAGGTGGAGTAGGGAGCATACTGTTATACACAGGTGGAGTAGGGAGCATACTGTTATACACAGGTGGAGTAGGGAGCATACTGTTATACACAGGTGGAGTAGGGAGCATGCTGTTATACACAGGTGGAGTAGGGAGCATGCTGTTATACACAGGTGGAGTAGGGAGCATGCTGTTATACACAGGTGGAGTAGGGAGCATGCTGTTATACACAGGTGGAGTAGGGAGCATACTGTTATACACAGGTAGAGTAGGGAGCATACTGTTATACACAGGTGGAGTAGGGAGCATGCTGTTATACACTGGTGGAGTAGGGAGCATACTGTTATACACAGGTGGAGTAGGGAGCATGCTGTTATACACAGGTGGAGTAGGGAGCATACTGTTATACACAGGTGGAGTTGGAGTAGGGAGCATACTGTTATACACAGGTGGAGTAGGGAGCATACTGTTATACACAGGTGGAGTAGGGAGCATACTGTTATACACAGGTGGAGTAGGGATCATACTGTTATACACAGGTGGAGTAGGGAGCATGCTGTTATACACAGGTGGAGTAGGGAGCATGCTGTTATACACAGGTGGAGTAGGGAGCATGCTGTTATACACAGGTGGAGTAGGGAGCATGCTGTTATACACAGGTGGAGTAGGGAGCATGCTGTTATACACAGGTGGAGTAGGGAGCATACTGTTATATACAGGTGGAGTAGGGAGCACAGTCATGTATTGCTTTGATTGTTGAGCTAGAGACTTTACTAATTATCTCGTTAGCTATAAATGTTATGACATCCGAGAACCTGTTCACCCTCAGCTAAATGACATCACAGTATTTACATTGGCACATTTACATTGGCGTCTGTCATTGTATTATAGGACTGTTACTGCCACCTAGTGACCAAGTGCAGGGTCTGCAATATAAGGACCCCAGCTAAATGTGAGGCTGGTGAGCATGGTATAACATGCATAGACCACGAGCAAGGGGACTAGTGGGGCTTATATAAGTATTGCAGAATCCAGGGCGGATTCTTCAGAGTCCAATCTCCACCTGCATAACCATCTCCTAACATACTGCACCATTCTGTGACACTGAGGGGACACCGGGACTGTCTGTATTACACGTGTCCTGAGAGCGAGGGGACACCGGGAATGTCTGTATTACATGTGTCCTGAGAGTGAGGGGACACCGGGAATGTCTGTATTACACGTGTCCTGAGAGTGAGGGGACACCGGGACTGTCTGCATTACACGTGTCCTGAGAGTGAGGAGACACCGGGACTGTCTGTATTACACGTGTCCTGAGAGTGAGGGGACACCGGGACTGTCTGTATTACAAGTGTCCTGAGAGTGAGGGGACACCGGGACTGTCTGCATTACACGTGTCCTGAGAGTGAGGGGACACCGGGACTGTCTGCATTACACGTGTCCTAAGAGTGAGGAGACACCGGGACTGTCTGTATTACATGTGTCCTGAGAGTGAGGGGACACCGGGACTGTCTGCATTACACGTGTCCTGAGAGTGAGGGGACACCGGGACTGTCTGTATTACACGTGTCCTGAGAGTGAGGGGACACCGGGACTGTCTGTATTACAAGTGTCCTGAGAGTAAGGGGACACTGGGACTGTCTGTATTACAGGTGTCCTGAGAGTGAGGGGACACCGGGACTGTCTGTATTACAGGTGTCCTGAGAGTGAGGGGACGCCGGGACTGTCTGTATTACACGTGTCCTGAGAGTGAGGGGACACCGGGACTGTCTGTATTACATGTGTCCTGAGAGTGAGGGGACACCGGGACTGTCTGTATTACACGTGTCCTGAGAGTGAGAAGACACCGGGACTGTCTGTATTACACGTGTCCTGAGAGAGAGGAGACACCGGGACTGCTTGCATTACACGTGTCCTGAGAGTGAGGGGACACCGGGACTGTCTGCATTACACGTGTCCTGAGAGTGAGGGGACACCGGGACTGTCTGTATAACATGTGTCCTGAGAGTGAGGGGACACCGGGACTGTCTGTATTACACGTGTCCTGAGAGAGAGGGGACACCGAGACTGTCTGTATTACATGTGTCCTGAGAGTGAGAGGACACCGGGACTGTCTGTATTACACGTGTCCCGAGAGTGAGGGGACTCCGGGACTGTCTGTATTACACGTGTCCTGAGAGTTAGGGGACACCGGGACTGTCTGTATTACATGATGTGTCCTGAGAGTGAGGGGTACCGGGACTGTCTGTATTACACGTGTCCTGAGAGTGAGGAGACACCGGGACTGTCTGTATTACACGTGACCTGAGAGTGAGGAGACACCGGGACTGTTTGCATTACACGTGTCCTGAGAGTGAGGGGACACCGGGACTGTCTGTATTACATGTGTCCTGAGAGTGAGGGGACACCGGGACTGTCTGTATTACATGTGTCCTGAGAGTGAGGGGACACCGGGACTGTCTGTATTACAAGTGTCCTGAGAGTGAGGGGTCACCGGGACTGTCTGCATTACACGTGTCCTGAGAGTGAGGGGACACCGGGACTGTCTGTATTACATGTGTCCTGAGAGTGAGGGGACACCGGGACTGTCTGTATTACACGTGTCCTGAGAGTGAGGGGACGCCGGGACTGTCTGTATTACATGTGTCCTGAGAGTGAGGGGACACCGGGACTGTCTGTATTACAAGTGTCCTGAGAGTAAGGGGACACCGGGACTGTCTGTATTACAGGTGTCCTGAGAGTGAGGGGACGCCGGGACTGTCTGTATTACACGTGTCCTGAGAGTGAGGGGACACCGGGACTGTCTGTATTACATGTGTCCTGAGAGTGAGGGGACACCGGGACTGTCTGTATTACACATGTCCTTAGAGTGAGAAGACACCGGGACTGTCTGTATTACACGTGTCCTGAGAGAGAGGGGACACCGGGACTGTCTGCATTACACGTGTCCTGAGAGTGAGGGGACACCGGGACTGTCTGTATTACATGTGTCCTGAGAGTGAGGGGACACCGGGACTGTCTGTATTACACATGTCTTTAGTGTGAGAAGACACCGGGACTGTCTGTATTACACGTGTCCTGAGAGAGAGGGGACACCGGGACTGTCTGCATTACACGTGTCCTGAGAGTGAGGGGACACCGGGACTGTCTGCATTACACGTGTCCTGAGAGTGAGGGGACACCGGGACTGTCTGTATTACATGTGTCCTGAGAGTGAGGGGACACCGGGACTGTCTGTATTACACATGTCCTGAGAGTGAGAAGACACCGGAACTGTCTGTATTACACGTGTCCTGAGAGAGAGGGGACACCGAGACTGTCTGTATTACAGGTGTCCTGAGAGTGAGAGGACACCGGGACTGTCTGTATTACACGTGTCCTGAGAGTGAGGGGACTCCGGGACTGTCTGTATTACACGTGTCCTGAGAGTTAGGGGACACCGGGACTGTCTGTATTACATGAGGTGTCCTGAGAGTGATGGGACACGGGGACTGTCTGTATTACACGTGTCCTGAGAGTGAGGAGACACCAGGACTGTCTGTATTACACGTGACCTGAGAGTGAGGAGACACCGGGACTGTCTGCATTACACGTGTCCTGAGAGTGAGGGGACACCGGGACTGTCTATATTACATGTGTCCTGAGAGTGAGGGGACACCGGGACTGTCTGTATTACACGTGTCCTGAGAGTGAGGGGACACCGGGACTGTCTGTATTACACGTGACCTGAGAGTGAGGAGACACCGGGACTGTCTGTATTACATGTGTCCTGAGAGTGAGGGGACACCGGGACTGTCTGTATTACAAGTGTCCTGAGAGTAAGGGGACACCGGGACTGTCTGTATTACACGTGTCCTGAGAGTGAGGAGACACCGGGACTGTCTGTATTACATGTGTCCTGAGAGTGAGAGGACACCGGGACTGTCTGTATTACACGTGTCCTGAGAGTGAGGGGACACCGGGACTGTCTGTATTACATGTGTCCTGAGAGTGAGAGGACACCGGGACTGTCTGTATTACATGTGTCCTGAGAGTGCGGGGACACCGGGACTGTCTGTATTACACTTGTCCTGAGAGTGAGGGGACACCGGGACTGTCTATATTACACGTGTCCTGAGAGTGAGGGGACACCGGGACTGTCTCTTTTACACGTGTCCTGAGAGTGAGGGGACACCGGGACTGTCTGTATTACACGTGTCCTGAGAGTGAGGGGACACCGGGACTGTCTGCATTACACGTGTCCTGAGAGTGAGGGGACACCAGGACTGTCTGTATTACAGGTGTCCTGAGAGTGAGGGGACACCGGGACTGTCTGTATTACACGTGTCCTGAGAGTGAGGGGACACCGGGACTGTCTGTATTGCACGTGTCCTGAGAGTGAGGGGACACCGGGACTGTCTGTATTACATGTGCCTGAGAGTGAGGGGACACCGGGACTGTCTGTATTACATGTGTCCTGAGAGTGATGGGACACGGGGACTGTCTGTATTACATGTGTCCTGAGAGTGAGGGGACACCGGGACTGTCTGTATTACACGTGTCCTGAGAGAGAGGGGACACCGGGACTGTCTGTATTACACGTGTCCTGAGAGTGAGGGGACACCGGGACTGTCTGTATTACACGTGTCCTGAGAGTGAGGGGACACCGGGACTGTCTGTATTACACGTGTCCTGAGAGTGAGGGGACACCGGGACTGTCTCTGTTACATGTGTCCTGAGAGTGATGGGACACCGGGACTGTCTATATTACATGTGTCCTGAGAGTGAGGGGACACCGGGACTGTCTGTATTACACGTGTCCTGAGAGTGAGGGGACACCGGGACTGTCTGTATTACATGTGCCCTGAGAGTGAGGGGACGCCGGGACTGTCTGTATTACATGTGTCCTGAGAGTGAGGGGACACCGGGACTGTCTGTATTACACGTGTCCTGAGAGTGAGGGGACACTGGGACTGTCTGTATTACACGTGTCCTGAGAGTGAGGGGACCCCGGGACTGTCTGTATTACACATGTCCTGAGAGTGAGGGGTCACCGGGACAGTCTGTATTACACGTGTCCTGAGAGTGAGGGGACACCGGGACTGTCCGTATTACATGTGTCCTGAGAGTGCGGGGACACCGGGACTGTCTGTGTTACACGTGTCCTGAGAGTGAGGGGACCCTAGGACTGTCTGTATTACACGTGTCCGGAAAGTGAGGGGACACTGGTACTGTCTTTATCACATGTGTCCTGAGAGTGAGTAGACACCGGGACTGTCTTTATCACATGTGTCCTGAGAGTGAGGTGACACCGGGACTGTCTGTATTACACATGTCCTGAGAGTGAGGGGACACCGGGACTGTCTGTATTACATGTGTCCTGAGAGAGAGGGGACACCGGGACTGTCTGTATTACACGTGTCCTGAGAGTGAGGGGACCCTGGGACTGTCTGTATTACACGTGACCTGAGAGTGAGGGGACACCAGGACTGCCTGTATTACACGTGTCCTGAGAGTGAGGGGACCCCGGGACTGTCTGTATTACATGTGTCCTCGAAGTGAGGGGACACCGGGACTGTCTGTATTACATGTGTCCTGAGAGTGAGGGGACACCGGGACTGTCTGTATTACATGTGTCCTGAGAGAGAGGGGACACCAGGACTGTCTGTATTACACGTGTCCTGAGAGAGAGGGAACACCGGGACTGTCTGTATTACACGTGTCCTGAGAGTGAGGGGACACCGGGACTGTCTGTATTACACGTGTCCTGAGAGCGAGGGGACACCAGGACTGTCTGTATTACACATGTCCTGAGGAGTGAGGGAACACCGGGACTGTCTGTATCACATGTGTCCTGAGAGTGAGGTGACACCGGGACTGTCTGTATTACACATGTCCTGAGAGTGAGGGGACACCGGGACTGTCTGTATTACATGTGTCCTGAGAGTGAGTGGACACCGGGACTGTCTGTATTACACGTGTCCTGAGAGTGAGGGGACACCGGGACTGTCTGCAATACACGTGTCCTGAGAGTGAGGGGACACCGGGACTGTCTGTATTACACGTGTCCTGAGAGTGAGGAGACACCGGGACTGTCTGTATTACATGTGTCCTGAGAGTGAGGGGACACCGGGACTGTCTGTATTACACGTGTCCTGAGAGTGAGGGGACAAAGGGACTGTCTGCAATACACGTGTCCTGAGAGTGAGGGGACACCGGGACTGTCTGTATTACACGTGTCCTGAGAGTGAGGAGACACCGGGACTGTCTGTAATACACATGTCCTGAGAGTGAGGGGACACCGGGACTGTCTGTATTACATGATGTGTCCTGAGAGTGAGGGGACACCGGGACTGTCTGTATTACACGTGTCCTGAGACAGGGGACACCGGGACTGTCTGCATTACATGTGTCCTGAGAGTGAGAGGACACCGGAACTGTCTGTATTACACGTGTCCTGAGAGTGAGGGGACACCGGGACTGTCTCTTTTACGTGTGTCCTGAGAGTGAGGGGACACTAGGACTGTCTTTATTACATGTGTCCTGAGGGTGAGGATATACCGGGACTGTCTGTATTACTCGTGTCCTGAGAGAGAGGGGACAATGGGACTGTCTCTGTTACATGTGTCCTGAATGTGATGGGACACGGGGACTGTCTGTATTACACATGTTCTGAGAGCGACAGGACACCGGGACTGTCTGTATTACACGTGTCCTGAGAGTGAGGAGACACCGGGACTGTCTGTATTACATGTGTCCTGAGAGTGAGGGGACACCGGGACTGTCTGTATTACACGTGTCCTGAGAGTGAGGGAACACCGGGACTATCTGTATTACATGTGTCCTGAGAGTGAGGGGACACCATCACTGTCTGTATTCTGTATTACACGTGTCCTGAGAGTGAGGGGACACCAGGACTGTCTGTATTACAAGTGTCCTAAGAGTGAGGGGACACCGGGACTGTCTGTATTACACGTGTCCTGAGAGTGAGGGGACACCGGGACTGTCTGCAATACACGTGTCCTGAGAGTGAGGGGACACCGGGACTGTCTGTATTACACGTGTCCTGAGAGTGCGGGGACACCGGGACTGTCTGTATATTACACATGTCCTGAGAGTGAGGGGACACCGGGACTGTCTATATTACACGTGTCCTGAGAGTGAGGGGACACCGGGACTGTCTCTTTTACATGTGTCCTGAGAGTGAGGGGACACCGGGACTGTCTGTATTACACATGTCCTGAGAGTGAGGGGACACCGGGACTGTCTGTATTACATGTGTCCTGAGAGTGAGGGGACACCGGGACTGTCTGTATTACATGTGTCCTGAGAGTGAAGGGACACAGGGACTGTCTGTATTACATGTGTCCTGAGAGTGCGGGGACACCGGGACTGTCTGTATTACACATGTCCTGAGAGTGAGGGGACACCGGGACTGTCTATATTACACGTGTCCTGAGAGTGAGGGGACACCGGGACTGTCTGTATTACATGTGCCTGAGAGTGAGGGGACACCAGGACTGTCTGTATTACATGTGTCCTGAGAGTGATGGGACACGGGGACTGTCTGTATTACATGTGTCCTGAGAGTGAGGGGACACCGGGACTGTCTGTATTACACGTGCCCTGAGAGAGAGGGGACACCGGGACTGTCTGTATTACACGTGTCCTGAGAGTGAGGGGACACCGGGACTGTCTGTATTACACGTGTCCTGAGAGTGAGGGGACACCGGGACTGTCTGTATTACACGTGTCCTGAGAGTGAGGGGACACCGGGACTGTCTCTGTTACATGTGTCCTGAGAGTGATGGGACACCGGGACTGTCTATATTACATGTGTCCTGAGAGTGAGGGGACACCGGGACTGTCTGTATTACACGTGTCCTGAGAGTGAAGGGACACCGGGACTGTCTGTATTGCACGTGTCCTGAGAGTGAGGGGACACCGGGACTGTCTGTATTACATGTGCCTGAGAGTGAGGGGACACCGGGACTGTCTGTATTACATGTGTCCTGAGAGTGATGGGACACGGGGACTGTCTGTATTACATGTGTCCTGAGAGTGAAGGGACACCGGGACTGTCTGTATTACACGTGTCCTGAGAGAGAGGGGACACCGGGACTGTCTGTATTACACGTGTCCTGAGAGTGATGGGACACGGGGACTGTCTGTATTACATGTGTCCTGAGAGTGCGGGGACACCGGGACTGTCTGTATTACACATGTCCTGAGAGTGAGGGGACACCGGGACTGTCTATATTACACGTGTCCTGAGAGTGAGGGGACACCGGGACTGTCTCTTTTACATGTGTCCTGAGAGTGAGGGGACACCGGGACTGTCTGTATTACACGTGTCCTGAGAGTGAGGGGACACCGGGACTGTCTGTATTACAAGTGTCCTGAGAGTGATGGGACACGGGGACTGTCTGTATTACATGTGTCCTAAGAGTGAGGGGACACCGGGACTGTCTGTATTACACGTGTCCTGAGAGAGAGGGGACACCGGGACTGTCTGTATTACAGGTGTCCTGAGAGTGAGGGGACACCGGGACTGTCTGTATTACACGTGTCCTGAGAGTGAGGGGACAAAGGGACTGTCTGCAATACACGTGTCCTGAGAGTGAGGGGACACCGGGACTGTCTGTATTACACGTGTCCTGAGAGTGAGGAGACACCGGGACTGTCTGTAATACACATGTCCTGAGAGTGAGGGGACACCGGGACTGACTGTATTACATGATGTGTCCTGAGAGTGAGGGGACACCGGGACTGTCTGTATTACACGTGTCCTGAGAGAGAGGGGACACCGGGACTGTCTGCATTACATGTGTCCTGAGAGTGAGAGGACACCGGAACTGTCTGTATTACACGTGTCCTGAGAGTGAGGGGACACCGGGACTGTCTCTTTTACGTGTGTCCTGAGAGTGAGGGGACACTAGGACTGTCTTTATTACATGTGTCCTGAGGGTGAGGATATACCGGGACTGTCTGTATTATTCGTGTCCTGAGAGAGAGGGGACAATGGGACTGTCTCTGTTACATGTGTCCTGAATGTGATGGGACACGGGGACTGTCTGTATTACACGTGTCCTGAGAGTGAGGAGACACCGGGACTGTCTGTATTACATGTGTCCTGAGAGTGAGGGGACACCGGGACTGTCTGTATTACACGTGTCCTGAGAGTGAGGGAACACCGGGACTATCTGTATTACATGTGTCCTGAGAGTGAGGGGACATCATCACTGTCTGTATTCTGTATTACACGTGTCCTGAGAGTGAGGGGACACCAGGACTGTCTGTATTACAAGTGTCCTGAGAGTGAGGGGACACCGGGACTGTCTGTATTACACGTGTCCTGAGAGTGAGGGGACACCGGGACTGTCTGCAATACACGTGTCCTGAGAGTGAGGGGACACCGGGACTGTCTGTATTACACGTGTCCTGAGAGTGCGGGGACACCGGGACTGTCTGTATTACACATGTCCTGAGAGTGAGGGGACACCGGGACTGTCTATATTACACGTGTCCTGAGAGTGAGGGGACACCGGGACTGTCTCTTTTACATGTGTCCTGAGAGTGAGGGGACACCGGGACTGTCTGTATTACACGTGTCCTGAGAGTGAGGGGACACCGGGACTGTCTGTATTACATGTGTCTTGAGAGTGAGGGGACACCGGGACTGTCTCTGTTACATGTGTCCTGAGAGTGATGGGACACGGGGACTGTCTGTATTACACATGTCCTGAGAGTGAGGGGACACCGGGACTGTCTGTATTACATGTGTCCTGAGAGTGAGGGGACACCGGGACTGTCTGTATTACATGTGTCCTGAGAGTGAAGGGACACAGGGACTGTCTGTATTACATGTGTCCTGAGAGTGCGGGGACACCGGGACTGTCTGTATTACACATGTCCTGAGAGTGAGGGGACACCGGGACTGTCTATATTACACGTGTCCTGAGAGTGAGGGGACACCGGGACTGTCTCTTTTACATGTGTCCTGAGAGTGAGGGGACACCGGGACTGTCTGTATTACACGTGTCCTGAGAGTGAGGGGACACCGGGACTGTCTGTATTACACGTGTCCTGAGAGTGAGGGGACACCAGGACTGTCTGTATTACATGTGTCCTGAGAGTGAGGGGACACCGGGACTGTCTGTATTACACGTGTCCTGAGAGTGAGGGGTAACCGGGACTGTCTGTATTGCACGTGTCCTGAGAGTGAGGGGACACCGGGACTGTCTGTATTACATGTGCCTGAGAGTGAGGGGACACCAGGACTGTCTCTATAACATGTGTCCTGAGAGTGATGGGACACGGGGACTGTCTGTATTACATGTGTCCTGAGAGTGAGGGGACACCGGGACTGTCTGTATTACACGTGTCCTGAGAGAGAGGGGACACCGGGACTGTCTGTATTACACGTGTCCTGAGAGTGAGGGGACACCGGGACTGTCTGTATTACACGTGTCCTGAGAGTGAGGGGACACCGGGACTGTCTGTATTACACGTGTCCTGAGAGTGAGGGGACACCGGGACTGTCTCTGTTACATGTGTCCTGAGAGTGATGGGACACCGGGACTGTCTATATTACATGTGTATTGAGAGTGAGGGGACACCGGGACTGTCTGTATTACACGTGTCCTGAGAGTGAAGGGACACCGGGACTGTCGGTATTGCACGTGTCCTGAGAGTGAGGGGACACCGGGACTGTCTGTATTACATGTGTCCTGAGAGTGAAGGGACACCGGGACTGTCTGTATTACACGTGTCCTGAGAGAGAGGGGACACCGGGACTGTCTGTATTACACGTGTCCTGAGAGTGAGGGGACACCGGGACTGTCTGTATTACACGTGTCCTGAGAGTGAGGGGACACCGGGACTGTCTGTATTACACGTGTCCTGAGAGTGTGGGGACACCGGGACTGTCTCTGTTACATGTGTCCTGAGAGTGATGGGACACCGGGACTGTCTATATTACATGTGTCCTGAGAGTGAGGGGACACAGGGACTGTCTGTATTACACGTGTCCTGAGAGTGAGGGGACGCCGGGACTGTCTGTATTACATGTGCCCTGAGAGTGAGGGGACGCCGGGACTGTCTGTATTACATGTGTCCTGAGAGTGAGGGGACACCAGGACTGTCTGTATTATTCGTGTCCTGAGAGTGAGGGGACACTGGGACTGTCTGTATTACTCGTGTCCTGAGAGTGAGGGGACCCCGGGACTGTCTGTATTACACGTGTCCTGAGAGTGAGGGGTCACCGGGACAGTCTGTATTACACGTGTCCTGAGAATGAGGGGACACCGGGACTGTCTGTATTACATGTGTCCTGAGAGTGAAGAGACACCGGGACTGTCTTTATCACACGTGTCCTGAGAGTGAGGGGACCCTAGGACTGTCTGTATTACACGTGTCCTGAGAGTGAGGGGACACCGGGTCTGTCTGTATTACACGTGTCCTGAGAGTGAGGGGACACTGGGACTGTCTTTATCACATGTGTCCTGAGAGTGAAGAGACACCGGGACTGTCTTTATCACATGTGTCCTGAGAGTGAGGTGACACCGGGACTGTCTGTATTACACATGTCATGAGAGTGAGGGGACACCGGGACTGTCTGTATTACATGTGTCCTGAGAGAGAGGGGACACCGTGACTGTCTGTATTACACGTGTCCTGAGAGGGAGGGGACACCGGGACTGTCTGTATTACACGTGACCTGAGAGTGAGGGGACACCAGGACTGCCTGTATTACACGTGTCCTGAGAGTGAGGGGACACCGGGACTGTCTGTATTACATGTGTCCTCGAAGTGAGGGGACACCGGGACTGTCTGTATTACATGTGTCCTGAGAGTGAGGGGACACCGGGACAGTCTGTATTACATGTGTCCTGAGAGAGAGGGGACACCAGGACTGTCTGTATTACACGTGTCCTGAGAGAGAGGGGACACCGGGACTGTCTGTATTACACGTGTCCTGAGAGTGAGGGGACACCGGGACTGTCTGTATTACACGTGTCCTGAGAGCGAGGGGACACCAGGACTGTCTGTATTACACGTGTCCTGAGGAGTGAGGGGACACCGGGACTGTCTGTATCAAATGTGTCCTGAGAGTGAGGTGACACCGGGACTGTCTGTATTACACATGTCCTGAGAGTAAGGGGACACCGGGACTGTCTGTATTACATGTGTCCTGAGAGTGAGTGGACACCGGGACTGTCTGTATTACTCGTGTCCTGAGAGTGAGGGGACACCGGGAATGTCTGTATTACACGTGTCCTGAGAGTGAGGGGACACCGGGACTGTCTGTATTACACGTGTCCTGAGAGTGAGGGGACACCGGGACTGTCTCTGTTACATGTGTCCTGAGAGTGATGGGACACCGGGACTGTCTATATTACATGTGTCCTGAGAGTGAGGGGACACCGGGACTGTCTGTATTACACGTGTCCTGAGAGTGAGGGGACACCGGGACTGTCTGTATTACACGTGTCCTGAGAGTGAGGAGACACCGGGACTGTCTGTATTACACGTGTCCTGAGAGTGAGGGGACAACGGGACTGTCTGTATTACACATGTCCTGAGAGTGAGGGGACACCGGGACTGTCTCTGTTACATGTGTCCTGAGAGTGATGGGACACCGGGACTGTCTATATTACATGTGTCCTGAGAGTGAGTGGACACCGGGACTGTCTGTATTACACGTGTCCTGAGAGTGAGGGGACACCGGGACTGTCTGCAATACACGTGTCCTGAGAGTGAGGGGACACCGGGACTGTCTGTATTACACGTGTCCTGAGAGTGAGGAGACACCGGGACTGTCTGTATTACATGTGTCCTGAGAGTGAGGGGACACCGGGACTGTCTGTATTACACGTGTCCTGAGAGTGAGGGGACAAAGGGACTGTCTGCAATACACGTGTCCTGAGAGTGAGGGGACACCGGGACTGTCTGTATTACACGTGTCCTGAGAGTGAGGAGACACCGGGACTGTCTGTAATACACATGTCCTGAGAGTGAGGGGACACCGGGACTGTCTGTATTACATGATGTGTCCTGAGAGTGAGGGGACACCGGGACTGTCTGTATTACACGTGTCCTGAGAGAGAGGGGACACCGGGACTGTCTGCATTACATGTGTCCTGAGAGTGAGAGGACACCGGAACTGTCTGTATTACACGTGTCCTGAGAGTGAGGGGACACCGGGACTGTCTCTTTTACGTGTGTCCTGAGAGTGAGGGGACACTAGGACTGTCTTTATTACATGTGTCCTGAGGGTGAGGATATACCGGGACTGTCTGTATTACTCGTGTCCTGAGAGAGAGGGGACAATGGGACTGTCTGTATTACATGTGTCCTGAATGTGATGGGACACGGGGACTGTCTGTATTACACATGTTCTGAGAGCGACAGGACACCGGGACTGTCTGTATTACACGTGTCCTGAGAGTGAGGAGACACCGGGACTGTCTGTATTACATGTGTCCTGAGAGTGAGGGGACACCGGGACTGTCTGTATTACACGTGTCCTGAGAGTGAGGGAACACCGGGACTATCTGTATTACATGTGTCCTGAGAGTGAGGGGACACCATCACTGTCTGTATTCTGTATTACACGTGTCCTGAGAGGGAGGGGACACCAGGACTGTCTGTATTACAAGTGTCCTGAGAGTGAGGGGACACCGGGACTGTCTGTATTACACGTGTCCTGAGAGTGAGGGGACACCGGGACTGTCTGCAATACACGTGTCCTGAGAGTGAGGGGACACCGGGACTGTCTGTATTACAAGTGTCCTGAGAGTGCGGGGACACCGGGACTGTCTGTATTACACGTCCCGAGAGTGAGGGGACACCGGGACTGTCTATATTACACGTGTCCTGAGAGTGAGGGGACACCGGGACTGTCTCTTTTACATGTGTCCTGAGAGTGAGGGGACACCGGGACTGTCTGTATTACACGTGTCCTGAGAGTGAGGGGACACCGGGACTGTCTGTATTACATGTGTCCTGAGAGTGAGGGGACACCGGGACTGTCTCTGTTACATGTGTCCTGAGAGTGATGGGACACGGGGACTGTCTGTATTACACATGTCCTGAGAGTGAGGGGACACCGGGACTGTCTATATTACACGTGTCCTGAGAGTGAGGGGACACCGGGACTGTCTCTTTTACATGTGTCCTGAGAGTGAGGGGACACCGGGACTGTCTGTATTACACGTGTCCTGAGAGTGAGGGGACACCGGGACTGTCTGTATTACACGTGTCCTGAGAGTGAGGGGACACCAGGACTGTCTGTATTACATGTGTCCTGAGAGTGAGGGGACACCGGGACTGTCTGTATTACACGTGTCCTGAGAGTGAGGGGTAACCGGGACTGTCTGTATTGCACGTGCCCTGAGAGTGAGGGGACACCGGGACTGTCTGTATTACATGTGCCTGAGAGTGAGGGGACACCAGGACTGTCTGTATAACATGTGTCCTGAGAGTGATGGGACACGGGGACTGTCTGTATTACATGTGTCCTGAGAGTGAGGGGACACCGGGACTGTCTGTATTACACGTGTCCTGAGAGAGAGGGGACACCGGGACTGTCTGTATTACACGTGTCCTGAGAGTGAGGGGACACCGGGACTGTCTGTATTACACGTGTCCTGAGAGTGAGGGGACACCGGGACTGTCTGTATTACACGTGTCCTGAGAGTGAGGGGACACCGGGACTGTCTCTGTTACATGTGTCCTGAGAGTGATGGGACACCGGGACTGTCTATATTACATGTGTATTGAGAGTGAGGGGACACCGGGACTGTCTGTATTACATGTGTCCTGAGAGTGAAGGGACACCGGGACTGTCTGTATTACACGTGTCCTGAGAGAGAGGGGACACCGGGACTGTCTGTATTACACGTGTCCTGAGAGTGAGGGGACACCGGGACTGTCTGTATTACACGTGTCCTGAGAGTGAGGGGACACCGGGACTGTCTGTATTACACGTGTCCTGAGAGTGTGGGGACACCGGGACTGTCTCTGTTACATGTGTCCTGAGAGTGATGGGACACCGGGACTGTCTATATTACATGTGTCCTGAGAGTGAGGGGACACAGGGACTGTCTGTATTACACGTGTCCTGAGAGTGAGGGGACGCCGGGACTGTCTGTATTACATGTGCCCTGAGAGTGAGGGGACGCCGGGACTGTCTGTATTACATGTGTCCTGAGAGTGAGGGGACACCAGGACTGTCTGTATTATTCGTGTCCTGAGAGTGAGGGGACACTGGGACTGTCTGTATTACTCGTGTCCTGAGAGTGAGGGGTCACCGGGACAGTCTGTATTACACGTGTCCTGAGAATGAGGGGACACCGGGACTGTCTGTATTACATGTGTCCTGAGAGTGCGGGGACACCGGGACTGTCTGTGTTACACGTGTCCTGAGAGTGAGGGGACCCTAGGACTGTCTGTATTACACGTGTCCTGAGAGTGAGGGGACACCGGGTCTGTCTGTATTACACGTGTCCTGAGAGTGAGGGGACACTGGGACTGTCTTTATCACATGTGTCCTGAGAGTGAAGAGACACCGGGACTGTCTTTATCACATGTGTCCTGAGAGTGAGGTGACACCGGGACTGTCTGTATTACACATGTCATGAGAGTGAGGGGACACCGGGACTGTCTGTATTACATGTGTCCTGAGAGAGAGGGGACACCGTGACTGTCTGTATTACACGTGTCCTGAGAGTGAGGGGACACCGGGACTGTCTGTATTACACGTGACCTGAGAGTGAGGGGACACCAGGACTGCCTGTATTACACGTGTCCTGAGAGTGAGGGGACACCGGGACTGTCTGTATTACATGTGTCCTCGAAGTGAGGGGACACCGGGACTGTCTGTATTACATGTGTCCTGAGAGTGAGGGGACACCGGGACTGTCTGTATTACATGTGTCCTGAGAGAGAGGGGACACCAGGACTGTCTGTATTACACGTGTCCTGAGAGAGGGGACACCGGGACTGTCTGTATTACACGTGTCCTGAGAGTGAGGGGACACCGGGACTGTCTGTATTACACGTGTCCTGAGAGCGAGGGGACACCAGGACTGTCTGTATTACACGTGTCCTGAGGAGTGAGGGGACACCGGGACTGTCTGTATCAAATGTGTCCTGAGAGTGAGGTGACACCGGGACTGTCTGTATTACACATGTCCTGAGAGTAAGGGGACACCGGGACTGTCTGTATTACATGTGTCCTGAGAGTGAGTGGACACCGGGACTGTCTGTATTACTCGTGTCCTGAGAGTGAGGGGACACCGGGAATGTCTGTATTACACGTGTCCTGAGAGTGAGGGGACACCGGGACTGTCTGTATTACACGTGTCCTGAGAGTGAGGGGACACCGGGACTGTCTCTGTTACATGTGTCCTGAGAGTGATGGGACACCGGGACTGTCTATATTACATGTGTCCTGAGAGTGAGGGGACACCGGGACTGTCTGTATTACACGTGTCCTGAGAGTGAGGGGACACCGGGACTGTCTGTATTACACGTGTCCTGAGAGTGAGGAGACACCGGGACTGTCTGTATTACACGTGTCCTGAGAGTGAGGGGACAACGGGACTGTCTGTATTACACGTGTCCTGAGAGTGAGGGGACACCGGGACTGTCTCTGTTACATGTGTCCTGAGAGTGATGGGACACCGGGACTGTCTATATTACATGTGTCCTGAGAGTGAGTGGACACCGGGACTGTCTGTATTACACGTGTCCTGAGAGTGAGGGGACACCGGGACTGTCTGCAATACACGTGTCCTGAGAGTGAGGGGACACCGGGACTGTCTGTATTACACGTGTCCTGAGAGTGAGGAGACACCGGGACTGTCTGTATTACATGTGTCCTGAGAGTGAGGGGACACCGGGACTGTCTGTATTACACGTGTCCTGAGAGTGAGGGGACAAAGGGACTGTCTGCAATACACGTGTCCTGAGAGTGAGGGGACACCGGGACTGTCTGTATTACACGTGTCCTGAGAGTGAGGAGACACCGGGACTGTCTGTGATACACATGTCCTGAGAGTGAGGGGACACCGGGACTGTCTGTATTACATGATGTGTCCTGAGAGTGAGGGGACACCGGGACTGTCTGTATTACACGTGTCCTGAGAGAGAGGGGACACCGGGACTGTCTGCATTACATGTGTCCTGAGAGTGAGAGGACACCGGAACTGTCTGTATTACACGTGTCCTGAGAGTGAGGGGACACCGGGACTGTCTCTTTTACGTGTGTCCTGAGAGTGAGGGGACACTAGGACTGTCTTTATTACATGTGTCCTGAGGGTGAGGATATACCGGGACTGTCTGTATTACTCGTGTCCTGAGAGAGAGGGGACAATGGGACTGTCTGTATTACATGTGTCCTGAATGTGATGGGACACGGGGACTGTCTGTATTACACATGTTCTGAGAGCGACAGGACACCGGGACTGTCTGTATTACACGTGTCCTGAGAGTGAGGAGACACCGGGACTGTCTGTATTACATGTGTCCTGAGAGTGAGGGGACACCGGGACTGTCTGTATTACACGTGTCCTGAGAGTGAGGGAACACCGGGACTATCTGTATTACATGTGTCCTGAGAGTGAGGGGACACCATCACTGTCTGTATTCTGTATTACACGTGTCCTGAGAGTGAGGGGACACCAGGACTGTCTGTATTACAAGTGTCCTGAGAGTGAGGGGACACCGGGACTGTCTGTATTACACGTGTCCTGAGAGTGAGGGGACACCGGGACTGTCTGCAATACACGTGTCCTGAGAGTGAGGGGACACCGGGACTGTCTGTATTACAAGTGTCCTGAGAGTGCGGGGACACCGGGACTGTCTGTATTACACGTCCCGAGAGTGAGGGGACACCGGGACTGTCTATATTACACGTGTCCTGAGAGTGAGGGGACACCGGGACTGTCTCTTTTACATGTGTCCTGAGAGTGAGGGGACACCGGGACTGTCTGTATTACACGTGTCCTGAGAGTGAGGGGACACCGGGACTGTCTGTATTACATGTGTCCTGAGAGTGAGGGGACACCGGGACTGTCTCTGTTACATGTGTCCTGAGAGTGATGGGACACGGGGACTGTCTGTATTACACATGTCCTGAGAGTAAGGGGACACCGGGACTGTCTGTATTACATGTGTCCTGAGAGTGAAGGGACACCGGGACTGTCTGTATTACATGTGTCCTGAGAGTGAAGGGACACAGGGACTCTCTGTATTACATGTGTCCTGAGAGTGCAGGGACACCGGGACTGTCTGTATTACACATGTCCTGAGAGTGAGGGGACACCGGGACTGTCTATATTACACGTGTCCTGAGAGTGAGGGGACACCGGGACTGTCTCTTTTACATGTGTCCTGAGAGTGAGGGGACACCGGGACTGTCTGTATTACACGTGTCCTGAGAGTGAGGGGACACCGGGACTGTCCGTATTACACGTGTCCTGAGAGTGAGGGGACACCAGGACTGTCTGTATTACATGTGTCCTGAGAGTGAGGGGAAACCGTACTGTCTGTATTACACGTGTCCTGAGAGTGAGGGGACACCGGGACTGTCTGTATTGCACGTGTCCTGAGAGTGAGGGGACACCGGGACTGTCTGTATTACATGTGCCTGAGAGTGAGGGGACACCAGGACTGTCTGTATTACATGTGTCCTGAGAGTGATGGGACACGGGGACTGTCTGTATTACATGTGTCCTGAGAGTGAGGGGACACCGGGACTGTCTGTATTACACGTGTCCTGAGAGAGAGGGGACACCGGGACTGTCTGTATTACACGTGTCCTGAGAGTGAGGGGACACCGGGAATGTCTGTATTACACGTGTCCTGAGAGTGAGGGGACACCGGGACTGTCTGTATTACACGTGTCCTGAGAGTGAGGGGACACCGGGACTGTCTCTGTTACATGTGTCCTGAGAGTGATGGGACACCGGGACTGTCTATATTACATGTGTCCTGAGAGTGAGGGGACACCGGGACTGTCTGTATTACACGTGTCCTGAGAGTGAAGGGACACCGGGACTGTCTGTATTGCACGTGTCCTGAGAGTGAGGGGACACCGGGACTGTCTGTATTACATGTGCCTGAGAGTGAGGGGACACCGGGACTGTCTGTATTACATGTGTCCTGAGAGTGATGGGACACGGGGACTGTCTGTATTACATGTGTCCTGAGAGTGAAGGGACACCGGGACTGTCTGTATTACACGTGTCCTGAGAGAGAGGGGACACCGGGACTGTCTGTATTACACGTGTCCTGAGAGTGAGGGGACACCGGGACTGTCTGTATTACACGTGTCCTGAGAGTGAGGGGACACCGGGACTGTCTGTATTACACGTGTCCTGAGAGTGAGGGGACACCGGGACTGTCTCTGTTACATGTGTCCTGAGAGTGATGGGACACCGGGACTGTCTATATTACATGTGTCCTGAGAGTGAGGGGACACCGGGACTGTCTGTATTACACGTGTCCTGAGAGTGAGGGGACGCCGGGACTGTCTGTATTACATGTGCCCTGAGAGTGAGGGGACGCCGGGACTGTCTGTATTACATGTGCCCTGAGAGTGAGGGGACGCCGGGACTGTCTGTATTACATGTGTCCTGAGAGTGAGGGGACACCGGGACTGTCTGTATTACACGTGTCCTGAGAGTGAGGGGACACTGGGACTGTCTGTATTACACGTGTCCTGAGAGTGAGGGGACCCCGTGACTGTCTGTATTACACGTGTCCTGAGAGTGAGGGGTCACCGGGACAGTCTGTATTACACATGTCCTGAGAATGAGGGGACACCGGGACTGTCTGTATTACATGTGTCCTGAGAGTGCGGGGACACCGGGACTGTCTGTGTTACACGTGTCCTGAGAGTGAGGGGACCCTAGGACTGTCTGTATTACACGTGTCCTGAGAGTGAGGGGACACCGGGTCTGTCTGTATTACACGTGTCCTGAGAGTGAGGGGACACTGGGACTGTCTTTATCACATGTGTCCTGAGAGTGAAGAGACACCGGGACTGTCTTTATCACATGTGTCCTGAGAGTGAGGTGACACCGGGACTGTCTGTATTACACATGTCCTGAGAGTGAGGGGACACCGGGACTGTCTGTATTACATGTGTCCTGAGAGAGAGGGGACACCGGGACTGTCTGTATTACACGTGTCCTGAGAGTGAGGGGACACCGGGACTGTCTGTATTACACGTGACCTGAGAGTGAGGGGACACCAGGACTGCCTGTATTACACGTGTCCTGAGAGTGAGGGGACACCGGGACTGTCTGTATTACATGTGTCCTGAGAGTGAGGGGACACCGGGACTGTCTGTATTACATGTGTCCTGAGAGAGAGGGGACACCAGGACTGTCTGTATTACACGTGTCCTGAGAGAGAGGGGACACCGGGACTGTCTGTATTACACGTGTCCTGAGAGTGAGGGGACACCGGGACTGTCTGTATTACACGTGTCCTGAGAGCGAGGGGACACCAGGACTGTCTGTATTACACGTGTCCTGAGGAGTGAGGGGACACCGGGACTGTCTGTATCAAATGTGTCCTGAGAGTGAGGTGACACCGGGACTGTCTGTATTACACATGTCCTGAAAGTAAGGGGACACCGGGACTGTCTGTATTACATGTGTCCTGAGAGTGAGTGGACACCGGGACTGTCTGTATTACACGTGTCCTGAGAGTGAGGGGACACCAGGACTGTCTGTATTACACGTGTCCTGAGAGTGAGGAGACACCGGGACTGTCTGTATTACACGTGTCCTGAGAGTGAGGGGACAACGGGACTGTCTGTATTACACGTGTCCTGAGAGTGAGGGGACACCGGGACTGTCTCTGTTACATGTGTCCTGAGAGTGATGGGACACCGGGACTGTCTATATTACATGTGTCCTGAGAGTGAGGGGACACTGGGACTGTCTGTATTACACGTGTCCTGAGAGTGAAGGGACACCGGGACTGTCTGTATTGCACGTGTCCTGAGAGTGAGGGGACACCGGGACTGTCTGTATTACATGTGCCTGAGAGTGAGGGGACACCGGGACTGTCTGTATTACATGTGTCCTGAGAGTGATGGGACACGGGGACTGTCTGTATTACATGTGTCCTGAGAGTGAAGGGACACTGGGACTGTCTGTATTACACGTGTCCTGAGAGAGAGGGGACACCGGGACTGTCTGTATTACACGTGTCCTGAGAGTGAAGGGACACCGGGACTGTCTGTATTGCATGTGTCCTGAGAGTGAGGGGACACCGGGACTGTCTGTATTACATGTGCCTGAGAGTGAGGGGACACCGGGACTGTCTGTATTACATGTGTCCTGAGAGTGAGGGGACACGGGGACTGTCTGTATTACATGTGTCCTGAGAGTGAAGGGACACCGGGACTGTCTGTATTACACGTGTCCTGAGAGAGAGGGGACACCGGGACTGTCTGTATTACACGTGTCCTGAGAGTGAGGGGACACCGGGACTGTCTGTATTACACGTGTCCTGAGAGTGAGGGGACCCTAGGACTGTCTGTATTACACGTGTCCTGAGAGTGAGGGGACACCGGGACTGTCTCTGTTACATGTGTCCTGAGAGTGAAGGTACACGGGGACTGTCTGTATTACACATGTCCTGAGAGTGAGGGGACACCGGGACTGTCTGTATTACATGTGTCCTGAGAGTGATGGGACACCGGGACTGTCTATATTACATGTGTCCTGAGAGTGAGGGGACACAGGGACTGTCTGTATTACACGTGTCCTGAAAGTGAGGGGATGCCGGGACTGTCTGTATCACATGTGCCCTGAGAGTGAGGGGACGCCGGGACTGTCTGTATTACATGTGTCCTGAGAGTGAGGGGACACCGGGACTGTCTGTATTACACGTGTCCTGAGAGTGAGGGGACACTGGGACTGTCTGTATTACACGTGTCCTGAGAGTGAGGGGACCCCGGGACTGTCTGTATCACACGTGTCCTGAGAGTGAGGGGTCACCGGGACAGTCTGTATTACACGTGTCCTGAGAATGAGGGGACACCGGGACTGTCTGTATTACATGTGTCCTGAGAGTGCGGGGACACCGGGACTGTCTGTGTTACACGTGTCCTGAGAGTGAGGGGACCCTAGGACTGTCTGTATTACACGTGTCCTGAGAGTGAGGGGACACCGGGTCTGTCTGTATTACACGTGTCCTGAGAGTGAGGGGACACTGGGACTGTCTTTATCACATGTGTCCTGAGAGTGAGGGGACACCGGGACTGTCTGTATTACACGTGTCCTGAGAGTGAGGGAACACCGGGACTATCTGTATTACATGTGTCCTGAGAGTGAGGGGACACCATCACTGTCTGTATTCTGTATTACACGTGTCCTGAGAGTGAGGGGACACCAGGACTGTCTGTATTACAAGTGTCCTGAGAGTGAGGGGACACCGGGACTGTCTGTATTACACGTGTCCTGAGAGTGAGGGGACACCGGGACTGTCTGCAATACACGTGTCCTGAGAGTGAGGGGACACCGGGACTGTCTGTATTACACGTGTCCTGAGAGCGAGAGGACACTGGGACTGTCTGTATTACACGTGTCCTGAGAGTGAGGGGACACTGGGACTGTCTGTATTACACGTGTCCTGAGAGTGAGGGGACCCCGGGACTGTCTGTATTACACGTGTCCTGAGAGTGAGGGGTCACCGGGACAGTCTGTATTACAAGTGTCCTGAGAATGAGGGGACACCGGGACTGTCTGTATTACATGTGTCCTGAGAGTGCGGGGACACCGGGACTGTCTGTGTTACACGTGTCCTGAGAGTGAGGGGACCCTAGGACTGTCTGTATTACACGTGTCCTGAGAGTGAGGGGACACCGGGACTGTCTCTGTTACATGTGTCCTGAGAGTGAAGGTACACGGGGACTGTCTGTATTACACATGTCCTGAGAGTGAGGGGACACCAGGACTGTCTGTATTACATGTGTCCTGAGAGTGAGGGGACACCGGGACTGTCTGTATTACATGTGTCTTGAGAGTGAAGGGACACAGGGACTGTCTGTATTACATGTGTCCTGAGAGTGCGGGGACACCGGGACTGTCTGTATTACACATGTCCTGAGAGTGAGGGGACACCGGGACTGTCTATATTACACGTGTCCTGAGAGTGAGGGGACACCGGGACTGTCTCTTTTACATGTGTCCTGAGAGTGAGGGGACACCGGGACTGTCTGTATTACACGTGTCCTGAGAGTGAGGGGACACCGGGACTGTCTGTATTACACGTGTCCTGAGAGTGAGGGGACACCAGGACTGTCTGTATTACATGTATCCTGAGAGTGAGGGGACACCGGGACTGTCTGTATTACACGTGTCCTGAGAGTGAGGGGACACCGGGACTGTCTGTATTGCACGTGTCCTGAGAGTGAGGGGACACCGGGACTGTCTGTATTACATGTGCCTGAGAGTGAGGGGACACCAGGACTGTCTGTATTACATGTGTCCTGAGAGTGATGGGACACGGGGACTGTCTGTATTACATGTGTCCTGAGAGTGAGGGGACACCGGGACTGTCTGTATTACACGTGTCCTGAGAGAGAGGGGACACCGGGACTGTCTGTATTACACGTGTCCTGAGAGTGAGGGGACACCGGGACTGTCTGTATTACACGTGTCCTGAGAGTGAGGTTCACCGGGACTGTCTGTATTACACGTGTCCTGAGAGTGAGGGGACACCGGGACTGTCTCTGTTACATGTGTCCTGAGAGTGATGGGACACCGGGACTGTCTATATTACATGTGTCCTGAGAGTGAGGGGACACCGGGACTGTCTGTATTACACGTGTCCTGAAAGTGAAGGGACACCGGGACTGTCTGTATTGCACGTGTCCTGAGAGTGAGGGGACACCGGGACTGTCTGTATTACACGTGTCCTGAAAGTGAAGGGACACCGGGACTGTCTGTATTGCACGTGTCCTGAGAGTGAGGGGACACCGGGACTGTCTGTATTACATGTGCCTGAGAGTGAGGGGACACCGGGACTGTCTGTATTACATGTGTCCTGAGAGTGATGGGACACGGGGACTGTCTGTATTACATGTGTCCTGAGAGTGAAGGGACACCGGGACTGTCTGTATTACACGTGTCCTGAGAGAGAGGGGACACCGGGACTGTCTGTATTACACGTGTCCTGAGAGTGAGGGGACACCGGGACTGTCTGTATTACACGTGTCCTGAGAGTGAGGGGACACCGGGACTGTCTGTATTACACGTGTCCTGAGAGCGAGGGGACACCAGGACTGTCTGTATTACACGTGTCCTGAGGAGTGAGGGGACACCGGGACTGTCTGTATCACATGTGTCCTGAGAGTGAGGTGACACCGGGACTGTCTGTATTACACATGTCCTGAGAGTAAGGGGACACCGGGACTGTCTGTATTACATGTGTCCTGAGAGTGAGTGGACACCGGGACTGTCTGTATTACACGTGTCCTGAGAGTGAGGGGACACCGGGACTGTCTGTATTACACGTGTCCTGAGAGTGAGGGGACACCGGGACTGTCTGTATTACACGTGTCCTGAGAGTGAGGAGACACCGGGACTGTCTGTATTACACGTGTCCTGAGAGTGAGGGGACAACGGGACTGTCTGTATTACACGTGTCCTGAGAGTGAGGGGACAACGGGACTGTCTGTATTACACGTGTCCTGAGAGTGAGGGGACACCGGGACTGTCTCTGTTACATGTGTCCTGAGAGTGATGGGACACCGGGACTGTCTATATTACATGTGTCCTGAGAGTGAGGGGACACCGGGACTGTCTGTATTACACGTGTCCTGAGAGTGAAGGGACACCGGGACTGTCTGTATTGCACGTGTCCTGAGAGTGAGGGGACACCGGGACTGTCTGTATTACATGTGCCTGAGAGAGAGGGGACACCGGGACTGTCTGTATTACATGTGTCCTGAGAGTGATGGGACACGGGGACTGTCTGTATTACATGTGTCCTGAGAGTGAAGGGACACCGGGACTGTCTGTATTACACGTGTCCTGAGAGAGAGGGGACACCGGGACTGTCTGTATTACACGTGTCCTGAGAGTGAAGGGACACCGGGACTGTCTGTATTGCACGTGTCCTGAGAGTGAGGGGACACCGGGACTGTCTGTATTACATGTGCCTGAGAGTGAGGGGACACCGGGACTGTCTGTATTACATGTGTCCTGAGAGTGATGGGACACGGGGACTGTCTGTATTACATGTGTCCTGAGAGTGAAGGGACACCGGGACTGTCTGTATTACACGTGTCCTGAGAGAGAGGGGACACCGGGACTGTCTGTATTACACGTGTCCTGAGAGTGAGGGGACACCGGGACTGTCTGTATTACACGTGTCCTGAGAGTGAGGGGACACCGGGACTGTCTGTATTACACGTGTCCTGAGAGTAAGGGGACACCGGGACTGTCTCTGTTACATGTGTCCTGAGAGTGATGGGACACCGGGACTGTCTATATTACATGTGTCCTGAGAGTGAGGGGACATAGGGACTGTCTGTATTACACGTGTCCTGAGAGTGAGGGGACGCCGGGACTGTCTGTATCACATGTGCCCTGAGAGTGAGGGGACGCCGGGACTGTCTGTATTACATGTGTCCTGAGAGTGAGGGGACACCGGGACTGTCTGTATTACACGTGTCCTGAGAGTGAGGGGACACTGGGACTGTCTGTATTACACGTGTCCTGAGAGTGAGGGGACCCCGGGACTGTCTGTATTACACGTGTCCTGAGAGTGAGGGGTCACCGGGACAGTCTGTATTACACGTGTCCTGAGAATGAGGGGACACCGGGACTGTCTGTATTACATGTGTCCTGAGAGTGCGGGGACACCGGGACTGTCTGTGTTACACGTGTCCTGAGAGTGAGGGGACCCTAGGACTGTCTGTATTACACGTGTCCTGAGAGTGAGGGGACACCGGGTCTGTCTGTATTACACGTGTCCTGAGAGTGAGGGGACACTGGGACTGTCTTTATCACATGTGTCCTGAGAGTGAAGAGACACCGGGACTGTCTTTATCACATGTGTCCTGAGAGTGAGGTGACACCGGGACTGTCTGTATTACACATGTCCTGAGAGTGAGGGGACACCGGGACTGTCTGTATTACATGTGTCCTGAGAGAGAGGGGACACCGGGACTGTCTGTATTACACGTGTCCTGAGAGTGAGGGGACACCGGGACTGTCTGTATTACACGTGACCTGAGAGTGAGGAGACACCAGGACTGCCTGTATTACACGTGTCCTGAGAGTGAGGGGACACCGGGACTGTCTGTATTACATGTGTCCTCGAAGTGAGGGGACACCGGGACTGTCTGTATTACATGTGTCCTGAGAGTGAGGGGACACCGGGACTGTCTGTATTACATGTGTCCTGAGAGAGAGGGGACACCAGGACTGTCTGTATTACACGTGTCCTGAGAGAGAGGGGACACCGGGACTGTCTGTATTACACGTGTCCTGAGAGTGAGGGGACACCGGGACTGTCTGTATTACACGTGTCCTGAGAGCGAGGGGACACCAGGACTGTCTGTATTACACGTGTCCTGAGGAGTGAGGGGACACCGGGACTGTCTGTATCACATGTGTCCTGAGAGTGAGGTGACACCGGGACTGTCTGTATTACACATGTCCTGAGAGTAAGGGGACACCGGGACTGTCTGTATTACATGTGTCCTGAGAGTGAGTGGACACCGGGACTGTCTGTATTACACGTGTCCTGAGAGTGAGGGGACACCGGGACTGTCTGTATTACACGTGTCCTGAGAGTGAGGGGACACCGGGACTGTCTGTATTACACGTGTCCTGAGAGTGAGGAGACACCGGGACTGTCTGTATTACACGTGTCCTGAGAGTGAGGGGACAACGGGACTGTCTGTATTACACGTGTCCTGAGAGTGAGGGGACAACGGGACTGTCTGCAATACACGTGTCCTGAGAGTGAGGGGACACCGGGACTGTCTGTATTACACGTGTCCTGAGAGTGAGGAGACACCGGGACTGTCTGTAATACACGTGTCCTGAGAGTGAGGGGACACCGGGACTGTCTGTATTACACGTGTCCTGAGAGTGCGGGGACTCCGGGACTGTCTGTATTACACATGTCCTGAGAGTGAGGGGACACCGGGACTGTCTGTATTACATGATGTGTCCTGAGAGTGAGGGGACACCGGGACTGTCTGTATTACACGTGTCCTGAGAGAGAGGGGACACCGGGACTGTCTGCATTACATGTGTCCTGAGAGTGAGAGGACACCGGAACTGTCTGTATTACACGTGTCCTGAGAGTGAGGGGACACCGGGACTGTCTCTTTTACGTGTGTCCTGAGAGTGAGGGGACACTAGGACTGTCTTTATTACATGTGTCCTGAGGGTGAGGATATACCGGGACTGTCTGTATTACTCGTGTCCTGAGAGAGAGGGGACACTGGGACTGTCTCTGTTACATGTGTCCTGAATGTGATGGGACACGGGGACTGTCTGTATTACACATGTTCTGAGAGCGACAGGACACCGGGACTGTCTGTATTACACGTGTCCTGAGAGTGAGGAGACACCGGGACTGTCTGTATTACATGTGTCCTGAGAGTGAGGGGACACCGGGACTGTCTGTATTACACGTGTCCTGAGAGTGAGGGAACTCCGGGACTGTCTGTATTACACGTGTCCTGAGAGTGAGGGGACACCGGGACTATCTGTATTACATGTGTCCTGAGAGTGAGGGGACACCGGGACTATCTGTATTACATGTGTCCTGAGAGTGAGGGGACACCATCACTGTCTGTATTCTGTATTACACGTGTCCTGAGAGTGAGGGGACACCAGGACTGTCTGTATTACAAGTGTCCTGAGAGTGAGGGGACACCGGGACTGTCTGTATTTCACGTGTCCTGAGAGTGAGGGGACACCGGGACTGTCTGTATTACACGTGTCCTGAGAGTGAGGGGACACCGGGACTGTCTGCAATACACGTGTCCTGAGAGTGAGGGGACACCGGGACTGTCTGTATTACACGTGTCCTGAGAGTGAGGGGACACCGGGACTGTCTGTATTACACGTGTCCTGAGAGTGAGGGGACTCCGGGACTGTCTGTATTACAAGTGTCCTGAGAGTGAGGGGACACCGGGACTGTCTGTATTACAGGTGTCCTGAGAGAGAGGGGACACCGGGACTCTCTGCATTACACGTGTCCTGAGAGTGATGGGACACCGGGACTTTCTGTATTACAAGTGTCCTGAGAGTGAGAGGACACCGGGATTATCTGTATTATACGTGTCCTGAGAGTGAGGGGACGCCAGGACTGTCTGTATTACACGTGTCCTGAGAGTGAGGATACACCGGGACTGTCTTTATCACATGTATCCTGAGAGTGAGGTGACACCGGGACTGTCTGTATTACACATGTCCTGAGAGTGAGGGGACACCGGGACTGACTGTATTACATGTGTCCTGAGAGAGAGGGGACACCAGGACTGTCTGTATTACACGTGTCCTGAGAGAGAGGGGACACCGGGACTGTCTGTATTACACGTGTCCTGAGAGTGAGGGGACACCAGGACTGTCTGTATTACACGTGCCCTGAGAGTGAGGGGACAACGAGACTGTCTGCAATACACGTGTCCTGAGAGTGAGGGGACACCGGGACTGTCTGTATTACACGTGTCCTGAGAGAGAGGGGACACCGGGACTGTCTGCATTACATGTGTCCTGAGAGTGAGAGGACACCGGAACTGTCTGTATTACACGTGTCCTGAGAGTGAGGGGACACCGGGTCTGTCTCTTTTACGTGTGTCCTGAGAGTGAGGGGACACTAGGACTGTCTTTACTACATGTGTCCTGAGGGTGAGGATATACCGGGACTGTCTGTATTACTCGTGTCCTGAGAGAGAGGGGACACTGGGACTGTCTCTGTTACATGTGTCCTGAATGTGATGGGACACGGGGACTGTCTGTATTACACATGTTCTGAGAGCGACAGGACACCGGGACTGTCTGTATTACACGTGTCCTGAGAGTGAGGAGACACCGGGACTGTCTGTATTACATGTGTCCTGAGAGTGAGGGGACACCGGGACTGTCAGTATTACACGTGTCCTGAGAGTGAGGGAACTCCGGGACTGTCTGTATTACACGTGTCCTGAGAGTGAGGGGACACCGGGACTATCTGTATTACATGTGTCCTGAGAGTGAGGGGACACCGGGACTATCTGTATTACATGTGTCCTGAGAGTGAGGGGACACCATCACTGTCTGTATTCTGTATTACACGTGTCCTGAGAGTGAGGGGACACCAGGACTGTCTGTATTACAAGTGTCCTGAGAGTGAGGGGACACCGGGACTGTCTGTATTTCACGTGTCCTGAGAGTGAGGGGACACCGGGACTGTCTGTATTACACGTGTCCTGAGAGTGAGGGGACACCGGGACTGTCTGCAATACACGTGTCCTGAGAGTGAGGGGACACCGGGACTGTCTGTATTACACGTGTCCTGAGAGTGAGGGGACACCGGGACTGTCTGTATTACACGTGTCCTGAGAGTGAGGGGACTCCGGGACTGTCTGTATTACAAGTGTCCTGAGAGTGAGGGGACACCGGGACTGTCTGTATTACAGGTGTCCTGAGAGAGAGGGGACACCGGGACTCTCTGCATTACACGTGTCCTGAGAGTGATGGGACACCGGGACTTTCTGTATTACAAGTGTCCTGAGAGTGAGAGGACACCGGGATTATCTGTATTATACGTGTCCTGAGAGTGAGGGGACGCCAGGACTGTCTGTATTACACGTGTCCTGAGAGTGAGGAGACACCGGGACTGTCTTTATCACATGTATCCTGAGAGTGAGGTGACACCGGGACTGTCTGTATTACACGTGTCCTGAGAGTGAGGGGACACCGGGACTGTCTGCAATACACGTGTCCTGAGAGTGAGGGGACACCGGGACTGTCTGTATTACACATGTCCTGAGAGTGAGGGGACACCGGGACTGTCTGCAATACACGTGTCCTGAGAGTGAGGGGACACCGGGACTGTCTGTATTACACGTGTCCTGAGAGTGAGGGGACACCGGGACTGTCTGTATTACACGTGTCCTGAGAGTGAGGGGACATAGGGACTGTCTGTATTACACGTGTCCTGAGAGTGAGGGGACGCCGGGACTGTCTGTATCACATGTGCCCTGAGAGTGAGGGGACGCCGGGACTGTCTGTATTACATGTGTCCTGAGAGTGAGGGGACACCGGGACTGTCTGTATTACACGTGTCCTGAGAGTGAGGGGACACTGGGACTGTCTGTATTACACGTGTCCTGAGAGTGAGGGGACCCCGGGACTGTCTGTATTACACGTGTCCTGAGAGTGAGGGGTCACCGGGACAGTCTGTATTACACGTGTCCTGAGAATGAGGGGACACCGGGACTGTCTGTATTACATGTGTCCTGAGAGTGCGGGGACACCGGGACTGTCTGTGTTACACGTGTCCTGAGAGTGAGGGGACCCTAGGACTGTCTGTATTACACGTGTCCTGAGAGTGAGGGGACACCGGGTCGGTCTGTATTACACGTGTCCTGAGAGTGAGGGGACACTGGGACTGTCTTTATCACATGTGTCCTGAGAGTGAAGAGACACCGGGACTGTCTTTATCACATGTGTCCTGAGAGTGATGTGACACCGGGACTGTCTGTATTACACATGTCCTGAGAGTGAGGGGACACCGGGACTGTCTGTATTACATGTGTCCTGAGAGAGAGGGGACACCGGGACTGTCTGTATTACACGTGTCCTGAGAGTGAGGGGACACCGGGACTGTCTGTATTACACGTGACCTGAGAGTGAGGAGACACCAGGACTGCCTGTATTACACGTGTCCTGAGAGTGAGGGGACACCGGGACTGTCTGTATTACATGTGTCCTCGAAGTGAGGTGACACCGGGACTGTCTGTATTACATGTGTCCTGAGAGTGAGGGGACACCGGGACTGTCTGTATTACATGTGTCCTGAGAGAGAGGGGACACCAGGACTGTCTGTATTACACGTGTCCTGAGAGAGAGGGGACACCGGGACTGTCTGTATTACACGTGTCCTGAGAGTGAGGGGACACCGGGACTGTCTGTATTACACGTGTCCTGAGAGCGAGGGGACACCAGGACTGTCTGTATTACACGTGTCCTGAGGAGTGAGGGGACACCGGGACTGTCTGTATCACATGTGTCCTGAGAGTGAGGTGACACCGGGACTGTCTGTATTACACATGTCCTGAGAGTAAGGGGACACCGGGACTGTCTGTATTACATGTGTCCTGAGAGTGAGTGGACACCGGGACTGTCTGTATTACACGTGTCCTGAGAGTGAGGGGACACCGGGACTGTCTGTATTACACGTGTCTTGAGAGTGAGGGGACACCGGGACTGTCTGTATTACACGTGTCCTGAGAGTGAGGAGACACCGGGACTGTCTGTATTACATGTGTCCTGAGAGTGAGGGGACAACGGGACTGTCTGTATTACACGTGTCCTGAGAGTGAGGGGACAACGGGACTGTCTGCAATACACGTGTCCTGAGAGTGAGGGGACACCGGGACTGTCTGTATTACACGTGTCCTGAGAGTGAGGAGACACCGGGACTGTCTGTAATACACGTGTCCTGAGAGTGAGGGGACACTGGGACTGTATTACACGTGTCCTGAGAGTGAGGGGACACCGGGACTGTCTGTATTACAAGTGTCCTGAGAGTGAGAAGGCACCGGGACTGTCTGTATTACACGTGTCCTGAGAGTGCGGGGACTCCGGGACTGTCTGTATTACACATGTCCTGAGAGTGAGGGGACACCGGGACTGTCTGTATTACATGATGTGTCCTGAGAGTGAGGGGACACCGGGACTGTCTGTATTACACGTGTCCTGAGAGAGAGGGGATACCGGGACTGTCTGCATTACATGTGTCCTGAGAGTGAGAGGACACCGGAACTGTCTGTATTACACGTGTCCTGAGAGTGAGGGGACACCGGGACTGTCTCTTTTACGTGTGTCCTGAGAGTGAGGGGACACTAGGACTGTCTTTATTACATGTGTCCTGAGGGTGAGGATATACCGGGACTGTCTGTATTACTCGTGTCCTGAGAGAGAGGGGACACTGGGACTGTCTCTGTTACATGTGTCCTGAATGTGATGGGACACGGGGACTGTCTGTATTACACATGTTCTGAGAGCGACAGGACACCGGGACTGTCTGTATTACACGTGTCCTGAGAGTGAGGAGACACCGGGACTGTCTGTATTACATGTGTCCTGAGAGTGAGGGGACACCGGGACTGTCTGTATTACACGTGTCCTGAGAGTGAGGGAACTCCGGGACTGTCTGTATTACACGTGTCCTGAGAGTGAGGGGACACCGGGACTATCTGTATTACATGTGTCCTGAGAGTGAGGGGACACCGGGACTATCTGTATTACATGTGTCCTGAGAGTGAGGGGACACCATCACTGTCTGTATTCTGTATTACACGTGTCCTGAGAGTGAGGGGACACCAGGACTGTCTGTATTACAAGTGTCCTGAGAGTGAGGGGACACCGGGACTGTCTGTATTTCACGTGTCCTGAGAGTGAGGGGACACCGGGACTGTCTGTATTACACGTGTCCTGAGAGTGAGGGGACACCGGGACTGTCTGCAATACACGTGTCCTGAGAGTGAGGGGACACCGGGACTGTCTGTATTACACGTGTCCTGAGAGTGAGGGGACACCGGGACTGTCTGTATTACACGTGTCCTGAGAGTGAGGGGACTCCGGGACTGTCTGTATTACAAGTGTCCTGAGAGTGAGGGGACACCGGGACTGTCTGTATTACAGGTGTCCTGAGAGAGAGGGGACACCGGGACTCTCTGCATTACACGTGTCCTGAGAGTGATGGGACACCGGGACTTTCTGTATTACAAGTGTCCTGAGAGTGAGAGGACACCGGGATTATCTGTATTATACGTGTCCTGAGAGTGAGGGGACGCCAGGACTGTCTATATTACACGTGTACTGAGAGTGAGGAGACACCGGGACTGTCTTTATCACATGTATCCTGAGAGTGAGGTGACACCGATACTGTCTGTATTACACATGTCCTGAGAGTGAGGGGACACCGGGACTGACTGTATTACATGTGTCCTGAGAGAGAGGGGACACCAGGACTGTCTGTATTACTCGTGTCCTGAGAGAGAGGGGACACCGGGACTGTCTGTATTACACGTGTCCTGAGAGTGAGGGGACACCAGGACTGTCTGTATTACACGTGCCCTGAGAGTGAGGGGACAACGAGACTGTCTGCAATACACGTGTCCTGAGAGTGAGGGGACACCGGGACTGTCTGTATTACACGTGTCCTGAGAGAGAGGGGACACCGGGACTGTCTGCATTACATGTGTCCTGAGAGTGAGAGGACACCGGAACTGTCTGTATTACACGTGTCCTGAGAGTGAGGGGACACCGGGACTGTCTCTTTTACGTGTGTCCTGAGAGTGAGGGGACACTAGGACTGTCTTTATTACATGTGTCCTGAGGGTGAGGATATACCGGGACTGTCTGTATTACTCGTGTCCTGAGAGAGAGGGGACACTGGGACTGTCTCTGTTACATGTGTCCTGAATGTGATGGGACACGGGGACTGTCTGTATTACACATGTTCTGAGAGCGACAGGACACCGGGACTGTCTGTATTACACGTGTCCTGAGAGTGAGGAGACACCGGGACTGTCTGTATTACATGTGTCCTGAGAGTGAGGGGACACCGGGACTGTCTGTATTACACGTGTCCTGAGAGTGAGGGAACTCCGGGACTGTCTGTATTACACGTGTCCTGAGAGTGAGGGGACACCGGGACTATCTGTATTACATGTGTACTGAGAGTGAGGGGACACCGGGACTATCTGTATTACATGTGTCCTGAGAGTGAGGGGACACCATCACTGTCTGTATTCTGTATTACACGTGTCCTGAGAGTGAGGGGACACCAGGATTGTCTGTATTACAAGTGTCCTGAAAGTGAGGGGACACCGGGACTGTCTGTATTTCACGTGTCCTGAGAGTGAGGGGACACCGGGACTGTCTGTATTACACGTGTCCTGAGAGTGAGGGGACACCGGGACTGTCTGCAATACACGTGTCCTGAGAGTGAGGGGACACCGGGACTGTCTGTATTACACGTGTCCTGAGAGTGAGGGGACACCGGGACTGTCTGTATTACACGTGTCCTGAGAGTGAGGGGACTCCGGGACTGTCTGTATTACAAGTGTCCTGAGAGTGAGGGGACACCGGGACTGTCTGTATTACAGGTGTCCTGAGAGAGAGGGGACACCGGGACTCTCTCCATTACACGTGTTCTGAGAGTGATGGGACACCGGGACTTTCTGTATTACAAGTGTCCTGAGAGTGAGAGGACACCGGGATTATCTGTATTATACGTGTCCTGAGAGTGAGGGGACGCCAGGACTGTCTGTATTACACGTGTCCTGAGAGTGAGGAGACACCGGGACTGTCTTTATCACATGTATCCTGAGAGTGAGGTGACACCGGGACTGTCTGTATTACACATGTCCTGAGAGTGAGGGGACACCGGGACTTACTGTATTACATGTGTCCTGAGAGAGAGGGGACACCAGGACTGTCTGTATTACACGTGTCCTGAGAGAGAGGGGACACCGGGACTGTCTGTATTACATGATGTGTCCTGAGAGTGAGAGGACACCGGGACTGTCTGTTTTACACGTGTCCTGAGAGAGAGGGGACACCGGGACTGTCTGCATTACATGTGTCCTGAGAGTGAGAGGACACCGGAACTGTCTGTATTACACGTGTCCTGAGAGTGAGGGGACACCGGGACTGTCTCTTTTACGTGTGTCCTGAGAGTGAGGGGACACTAGGACTGTCTTTATTACATGTGTCCTGAGGGTGAGGATATACCGGGACTGTCTGTATTACTCGTGTCCTGAGAGAGAGGGGACACTGGGACTGTCTCTGTTACATGTGTCCTGAATGTGATGGGACACGGGGACTGTCTGTATTACACATGTTCTGAGAGCGACAGGACACCGGGACTGTCTGTATTACACGTGTCCTGAGAGTGAGGAGACACCGGGACTGTCTGTATTACATGTGTCCTGAGAGTGAGGAGACACCGGGACTGTCTGTATTACACGTGTCCTGAGAGTGAGGGGACACCAGGACTGTCTGTATTACACGTGCCCTGAGAGTGAGGGGACAACGAGACTGTCTGCAATACACGTGTCCTGAGAGTGAGGGGACACCGGGACTGTCTGTATTACACGTGTCCTGAGAGTGAGGAGACACCGGGACTGTCTGTATTACACGTGTCTTGAGAGTGAGGGGACACTGGGACTGTCTGTATTACACGTGTCCTGAGAGTGAGGGGACACCGGGACTGTCTGTATTACACGTGTCCTGAGAGTGAGAAGACACCGGGTCTGTCTGTATTACACGTGTCCTGAGAGTGCGGGGACTCCGGGACTGTCTGTATTACACGTGTCCTGAGAGTGAGGGGACACCGGGACTGTCTGTATTACATGATGTGTCCTGAGAGTGAGAGGACACCGGGACTGTCTGTTTTACACGTGTCCTGAGAGAGAGGGGACACCGGGACTGTCTGCATTACATGTGTCCTGAGAGTGAGAGGACACCGGAACTGTCTGTATTACACGTGTCCTGAGAGTGAGGGGACACCGGGACTGTCTCTTTTACGTGTGTCCTGAGAGTGAGGGGACACTAGGACTGTCTTTATTACATGTGTCCTGAGGGTGAGGATATACCGGGACTGTCTGTATTACTCGTGTCCTGAGAGAGAGGGGACACTGGGACTGTCTCTGTTACATGTGTCCTGAATGTGATGGGACACGGGGACTGTCTGTATTACACATGTTCTGAGAGCGACAGGACACCGGGACTGTCTGTATTACACGTGTCCTGAGAGTGAGGAGACACCGGGACTGTCTGTATTACATGTGTCCTGAGAGTGAGGGGATACCGGGACTGTCTGTATTACACGTGTCCTGAGAGTGAGGGAACACCGGGACTGTCTGTATTACATGTGTCCTGAGAGTGAGGGGACACCGGGACTATCTGTATTACATGTGTCCTGAGAGTGAGGGGATACCGGGACTGTCTGTATTACACGTGTCATGAGAGTGAGGGAACACCGGGACTGTCTGTATTACACGTGTCCTGAGAGTGAGGGGACACCGGGACTGTCTGTATTACACGTGTCCTGAGAGTGAGAAGACACTAGGACTGTCTTTATTACATGTGTCCTGAGGGTGAGGATATACCGGGACTGTCTGTATTACTCGTGTCCTGAGAGAGAGGGGACACTGGGACTGTCTCTGTTACATGTGTCCTGAATGTGATGGGACACGGGGACTGTCTGTATTACACATGTTCTGAGAGCGACAGGACACCGGGACTGTCTGTATTACACGTGTCCTGAGAGTGAGGAGACACCGGGACTGTCTGTATTACATGTGTCCTGAGAGTGAGGGGACACCGGGACTGTCTGTATTACACGTGTCCTGAGAGTGAGGGAACTCCGGGACTGTCTGTATTACACGTGTCCTGAGAGTGATGGGACACCGGGACTATCTGTATTACATGTGTCCTGAGAGTGAGGGGACACCGGGACTATCTGTATTACATGTGTGCTGAGAGTGAGGGGACACCATCACTGTCTGTATTCTGTATTACACGTGTCCTGAGAGTGAGGGGACACCAGGACTGTCTGTATTACAAGTGTCCTGAGAGTGAGGGGACACCGGGACTGTCTGTATTACACGTGTCCTGAGAGTGAGGGGACACCGGGACTGTCTGTATTATACGTGTCCTGAGAGTGAGGGGACACCGGGACTGTCTGCAATACACGTGTCCTGAGAGTGAGGGGACACCGGGACTGTCTGTATTACACGTGTCCTGAGAGTGAGGGGACACCAGGACTGTCTGTATTACACGTGTCCTGAGAGTGAGGGGACTCCGGGACTGTCTGTATTACAAGTGTCCTGAGAGTGAGGGGACACCGGGACTGTCTGTATTACAGGTGTCCTGAGAGAGAGGGGACACCGGGACTCTCTGCATTACACGTGTCCTGAGAGTGATGGGACACCGGGACTTTCTGTATTACAAGTGTCCTGAGAGTGAGAGGACACCGGGATTATCTGTATTATACGTGTCCTGAGAGTGAGGGGACGCCAGGACTGTCTGTATTACACGTGTCCTGAGAGTGAGGAGACACCGGGACTGTCTTTATCACATGTATCCTGAGAGTGAGGTGACACCGGGACTGTCTGTATTACACATGTCCTGAGAGTGAGGGGACACCGGGACTTACTGTATTACATGTGTCCTGAGAGAGAGGGGACACCAGGACTGTCTGTATTACACGTGTCCTGAGAGAGAGGGGACACCGGGACTGTCTGTATTACACGTGTCCTGAGAGTGAGGGGACACCAGGACTGTCTGTATTACACGTGCCCTGAGAGTGAGGGGACAACGAGACTGTCTGCAATACACGTGTCCTGAGAGTGAGGGGACACCGGGACTGTCTGTATTACACGTGTCCTGAGAGTGAGGAGACACCGGGACTGTCTGTATTACACGTTTCTTGAGAGTGAGGGGACACTGGGACTGTCTGTATTACACGTGTCCTGAGAGTGAGGGGACACCGGGACAGTCTGTATTACACGTGTCCTGAGAGTGAGAAGACACCGGGTCTGTCTGTGTTACACGTGTCCTGAGAGTGCGGGGACTCCGGGACTGTCTGTATTACACGTGTCCTGAGAGTGAGGGGACACCGGGACTGTCTGTATTACATGATGTGTCCTGAGAGTGAGGGGACACCGGGACTGTCTGTATTACACGTGTCCTGAGAGAGAGGGGACACCGGGACTGTCTGCATTACATGTGTCCTGAGAGTGAGAGGACACCGGAACTGTCTGTATTACACGTGTCCTGAGAGTGAGGGGACACCGGGACTGTCTCTTTTACGTGTGTCCTGAGAGTGAGGGGACACTAGGACTGTCTTTATTACATGTGTCCTGAGGGTGAGGATATACCGGGACTGTCTGTATTACTCGTGTCCTGAGAGAGAGGGGACACTGGGACTGTCTCTGTTACATGTGTCCTGAATGTGATGGGACACGGGGACTGTCTGTATTGCACATGTTCTGAGAGCGACAGGACACCGGGACTGTCTGTATTACACGTGTCCTGAGAGTGAGGAGACACCGGGACTGTCTGTATTACATGTGTCCTGAGAGTGAGGGGATACCGGGACTGTCTGTATTACACGTGTCCTGAGAGTGAGGGAACACCGGGACTGTCTGTATTACATGTGTCCTGAGAGTGAGGGGACACCGGGACTATCTGTATTACATGTGTCCTGAGAGTGAGGGGACACCATCACTGTCTGTATTCTGTATTACACGTATCCTGAGAGTGAGGGGACAGCAGGACTGTCTGTATTACAAGTGTCCTGAGAGTGAGGGGACACCGGGACTGTCTGTATTACACGTGTCCTGAGAGTGAGGGGACACCGGGACTGTCTGTATTACACGTGTCCTGAGAGTGAGGGGACACCGGGACTGTCTGCAATACACGTGTCCTGAGAGTGAGGGGACACCGGGACTGTCTGTATTACACGTGTCCTGAGAGTGAGGGGACACCGGGACTGTCTGTATTACACGTGTCCTGAGAGTGAGGGGACACCGGGACTGTCTGTATTACAAGTGTCCTGAGAGTGAGGGGACACCGGGACTGTCTGTATTACAGGTGTCCTGAGAGAGAGGGGACACCGGGACTCTCTGCATTACACGTGTCCTGAGAGTGATGGGACACCGGGACTTTCTGTATTGCAAGTGTCCTAAGAGTGAGAGGACACCGGGATTATCTGTATTATTCGTGTCCTGAGAGTGAGGGGACGCCAGGACTGTCTGTATTACACGTGTACTGAGAGTGAGGAGACACCGGGACTGTCTTTATCACATGTGTCCTGAGAGTGAGGTGACACCGGGACTGTCTGTATTACACATGTCCTGAGAGTGAGGGGACACCGGGACTGTCTGTATTACATGTGTCCTGAGAGAGAGGGGACACCAGGACTGTCTGTATTACACGTGTCCTGAGAGAGAGGGGACACCGGGACTGTCTGTATTACACGTGTCCTGAGAGTGAGGGGACACCAGGACTGCCTGTATTACACGTGTCCTGAGAGTGAGGGGACACCGGGACTGTCTGTATTACATGTGTCCTGGAAGTGAGGGGACACCGGGACTGGCTGTATTACAAGTGTCCTGAGAGTGAGGGGACACCGGGACTGTCTGTATTACATGTGTCCTGAGAAAGAGGGGACACCGGGACTGTCTGAATTACACGTGTCCTGAGAGAGAGGGGACACCGGGACTGTCTGCATTACATGTGTCCTGAGAGTGAGAGGACACCGGAACTGTCTGTATTACACGTGTCCTGAGAGTGAGGGGACACCGGGACTGTCTCTTTTACGTGTGTCCTGAGAGTGAGGGGACACTAGGACTGTCTTTATTACATGTGTCCTGAGGGTGAGGATATACCGGGACTGTCTGTATTACTCGTGTCCTGAGAGAGAGGGGACACTGGGACTGTCTCTGTTACATGTGTCCTGAATGTGATGGGACACGGGGACTGTCTGTATTACACATGTTCTGAGAGCGACAGGACACCGGGACTGTCTGTATTACACGTGTCCTGAGAGTGAGGAGACACCGGGACTGTCTGTATTACATGTGTCCTGAGAGTGAGGGGATACCGGGACTGTCTGTATTACATGTGTCCTGAGAGTGAGGGAACACCGGGACTGTCTGTATTACATGTGTCCTGAGAGTGAGGGGACACCGGGACTATCTGTATTACATGTGTCCTGAGAGTGAGGGGACACCATCACTGTCTGTATTCTGTATTACACGTATCCTGAGAGTGAGGGGACAGCAGGACTGTCTGTATTACAAGTGTCCTGAGAGTGAGGGGACACCGGGACTGTCTGTATTACACGTGTCCTGAGAGTGAGGGGACACCGGGACTGTCTGTATTACACGTGTCCTGAGAGTGAGGGGACACCGGGACTGTCTGCAATACACGTGTCCTGAGAGTGAGGGGACACCGGGACTGTCTGTATTACACGTGTCCTGAGAGTGAGGGGACACCGGGACTGTCTGTATTACACGTGTCCTGAGAGTGAGGGGACACCGGGACTGTCTGTATTACAAGTGTCCTGAGAGTGAGGGGACACCGGGACTGTCTGTATTACAGGTGTCCTGAGAGAGAGGGGACACCGGGACTCTCTGCATTACACGTGTCCTGAGAGTGATGGGACACCTGGACTTTCTGTATTGCAAGTGTCCTAAGAGTGAGAGGACACCGGGATTATCTGTATTATTCGTGTCCTGAGAGTGAGGGGACGCCAGGACTGTCTGTATTACACGTGTACTGAGAGTGAGGAGACACCGGGACTGTCTTTATCACATGTGTCCTGAGAGTGAGGTGACACCGGGACTGTCTGTATTACACATGTCCTGAGAGTGAGGGGACACCGGGACTGTCTGTATTACATGTGTCCTGAGAGAGAGGGGACACCAAAACTGTCTGTATTACACGTGTCCTGAGAGAGAGGGGACACCGGGACTGTCTGTATTACACGTGTCCTGAGAGTGAGGGGACACCAGGACTGCCTGTATTACACGTGTCCTGAGAGTGAGGGGACACCGGGACTGTCTGTATTACATGTGTCCTGGAAGTGAGGGGACACCGGGACTGGCTGTATTACAAGTGTCCTGACAGTGAGGGGACACCGGGACTGTCTGTATTACATGTGTCCTGAGAAAGAGGGGACACCGGGACTGTCTGTATTACACGTGTCCTGAGAGGGAGGGGACACCGGGACTGTCTGTATTACACGTGTCCTGAGAGCGAGGGGACACCAGGACTGTCTGTATTACACGTGTCCTGAGGAGTGAGGGGACACCGGGACTGTCTGTATCACATGTGTCCTGAGTGTGAGGTGACACCGGGACTGTCTGTATTACACGTGTCCTGAGAGTGAGGGGACACCGGGACTGTCTGTATTACATGTGTCCTGAGAGTGAGTGGACACCGGGACTGTCTGTATTACACGTGTCCTGAGAGTGAGGGGACACCGGGACTGTCTGCAATACACGTGTCCTGAGAGTGAGGGGACACCGGGACTGTCTGTATTACACGTGTCCTGAGAGTGAGGGGACACCAGGACTGCCTGTATTACACGTGTCCTGAGAGAGAGGGGACACCGGGACTGTCTGTATTACACGTGTCCTGAGAGTGAGGGGACACCGGGACTGTCTGTATTACACGTGTCCTGAGAGTGAGGGGACACCGGGACTGTCTGTATTACACGTGTCCTGAGCGTGAGGGGACACCGGGACTGTCTGTATTACAAGTGTCCTGAGAGTGAGGGGACACCGGGACTGTCTGTATTACAGGTGTCCTGAGAGAGAGGGGACACCGGGACTCTCTGCATTACACGTGTCCTGAGAGTGATGGGACTCCGTGACTTTCTGTATTACAAGTGTCCTGAGAGTGAGAGGACACCGGGATTATCTGTATTATATGTGTCCTGAGAGTGAGGGGACGCCGGGACTGTCTGTATTACACGTGTCCTGAGAGTGAGGGGACACCGGGACTGTCTGTATTACATGTGTCTTAAGTGTGGGGGACACCTGGATTGTCTGTATTACATGTATCCTGAGAGTGAGGGGACTCCGGGGGCTGTCTGTATTACAGGTGTCCTGAGAGTGAGGGGACACCGGGACTGCCTATATTACGTGTGTCCTGAGAGTGAGGGGACACTGGGACTGTCTGTATTACACGTATCCTGAGAGTGAGAAGACACCGGGACTGTCTGTATTACACGTGTCCTGAGAGTGAGGGGACACCGGGACTGTCTGTATTATACGTGTCCTGAGAGTGAGGGGACACCGGGACTGTCTCTGTTACATGTGTCCTGAGAGTGATGGGACACGGGGACTGTCTGTATTACACATGTCCTGAGAGTGACAGGACATCGGGACTGTCTGTATTACACGTGTCCTGAGAGTGAGGGGACACCGGGACTGTCTGTATTACATGTGTCCTGAGAGTGAAGGGACACCGGGACTGTCTGTATTACATGTGTCCTGAGAGTGCGGGGACACCGGGACTGTCTGTATTACACATGTCCTGAGAGTGAGGGGACACCGGGACTGTCTCTTTTACATGTGTCCTGAGAGTGAAGGGACACCGGGACTGTCTGTATTACACGTGTCCTGAGAGTGAGGGGACACCGGGACTGTCTGTATTACACGTGTCCTGAGAGTGAGGGGACACCGGGACTGTCTGTATTACACGTGTCCTGAGAGTGAGGGGACACCGGGACTGTCTGTATTACACGTGTCCTGAGAGTGAGGGGACACCGGGACTGTCTGTATTACACGTGCCTGAGAGTGAGGGGACACCGGGACTGTCTGTATTACATGTGTCCTGAGAGTGATGGGACACGGGGACTGTCTGTATTACATGTGTCCTGAGAGTGAGGGGACACCGGGACTGTCTGTATTACACGTGTCCTGAGAGAGAGGGCACACCGGGACTGTCTGTATTACACGTGTCCTGAGAGTGAGGGGACACCGGGACTGTCTCCGTTACATGTGTCCTGAGAGTGATGGGATACCGGGACTGTCTATATTACATGTGTCCTGAGAGTGAGGGGACACCGGGACTGTCTGTATTACACGTGTCCTGAGAGTGAGGGGACACCGGGACTGTCTGTATTACATGTGCCCTGAGAGTGAGGGGACGCCGGGACTGTCTGTATTACATGTGTCCTGAGAGTGAGGGGACACTGGGACTGTCTGTATTACACGTGTCCTGAGAGTGAGGGGACACTGGGACTGTCTGTATTACACGTGTCCTGAGAGTGAGGGGACCCCGGGACTGTCTGTATTACACGTGTCCTGAGAGTGGGGGGTCACCGGGACAGTATGTATTACACGTGTCCTGAGAGTTAGGGGACACCGGGACTGTCTGTATTACATGTGTCCTGAGAGTGAGGGCACACCGGGACTGTCTGTATTACACGTGTCCTGAGAGTGAGGGGACACCAGGACTGTCTGTATTACACGTGTCCTGAGAGTGAGGGGACACCGGGACAGTCTGTATTACACGTGTCCTGAGAGTGAGGGGACACCGGGACTGTCTCTATTAAATGTGTCCTGAGAGTGAGGGGACACCGGGACTGTCTGTATTACACGTGTCCTGAGAGTGAGGGGACACCGGGACTGTCTGTATTACATGTGTCCTGAGAGAGAGGGGACACCAGGACTGTCTGTATTACACGTGTCCTGAGAGAGAGGGGACACCGGGACTGTCTGTATTACACGTGTCCTGAGAGTGAGGGGACACCAGGACTGCCTGTATTACACGTGTCCTGAGAGTGAGGGGACACCGGGACTGTCTGTATTACATGTGTCCTGGAAGTGAGGGGACACCGGGACTGTCTGTATTACATGTGTCCTGAGAGTGAGGGGACACCGGGACTGTCTGTATTACATGTGTCCTGGAAGTAAGGGGACACCGGGACTGTCTGTATTACATGTGTCCTGAGAGTGAGGGGACACCGGGACTGTCTGTATTACATGTGTCCTGAGAGAGAGGGGACACCAGGACTGTCTGTATTACACCTTCCTGAGAGAGAGGGGACACCGGGACTGTCTGTATTACACGTGTCCTGAGAGTGAGGGGACACCGGGACTGTCTGTATTACACGTGTCCTGAGAGCGAGGGGACACCAGGACTGTCTGTATTACACGTGTCCTGAGGAGTGAGGGGACACCGGGACTGTCTGTATCACATGTGTCCTGAGAGTGAGGTGACACCGGGACTGTCTGTATTACACATGTCCTGAGAGTGAGGGGACACCGGGACTGTCTGTATTACATGTGTCCTGAGAGTGAGTGGACACCGGGACTGTCTGTATTACACGTGTCCTGAGAGTGAGGGGACACCGGGACTGTCTGCAATACACGTGTCCTGAGAGTGAGGGGACACCGGGACTGTCTGTATTACATGTGTCCTGAGAGTGAGTGGACACCGGGACTGTCTGTATTACACGTGTCCTGAGAGTGAGGGGACACCGGGACTGTCTGCAATACACGTGTCCTGAGAGTGAGGGGACACCGGGACTGTCTGTATTACACGTGTCCTGAGAGTGAGGAGACACCGGGACTGTCTGTATTACATGTGTCCTGAGAGTGAGGGGACACCGGGACTGTCTGTATTACACGAGTCCTGAGAGTGAGGGGACACCGGGACTGTCTGCAATACACGTGTCCTGAGAGTGAGGGGACACCGGGACTGTCTGTATTACACGTGTCCTGAGAGTGAGGAGACACCAGGACTGTCTGTATTACATGTGTCCTGAGAGCGAGGGGACACCGGGACTGTCTGTATTACATGTGTCCTGAGAGCGAGGGGACACCGGGACTGTCTGTATTACATGTGTCCTGAGAGTGAGGAGACACCGGGACTGTCTGTATTACACGTGTCCTGAGAGTGAGGGGACACTGGGACTGTCTGTATTACACGTGTCCTGAGAGTGAGGGGACACCGGGACTGTCTGTATTACACGTGTCCTGAGAGTGAGAAGACACCGGGACTGTCTGTATTACACTTGTCCTGAGAGTGCGGGGACTCCGGGACTGTCTGTATTACACGTGTCCTGGGAGTGAGGGGACACCGGGACTGTCTGTATTACATGATGTGTCCTGAGAGTGAGGGGACACCGGGACTGTCTGTATTACACGTGTCCTGAGAGAGAGGGGACACCGGGACTGTCTGCATTACATGTGTCCTGAGAGTGAGAGGACACCGGAACTGTCTGTATTACACGTGTCCTGAGAGTGAGGGGACACCGGGACTGTCTGTATTACACGTGTCCTAAGAGTGAGAGGACGCCGGGACTGTCTGTATTACACGTGTCCTGAGAGTGAGGGGACACCGGGACTGTCTGTATTACATGTGTCCTGAGAGTGAGGGGACACCGGGACTGTCTATATTACACGTGTCCTGAGAGTGAGGGGACACCGGGACTGTCTCTTTTACATGTGTCCTGAGAGTGAGGGGACACTAGGACTGTCTTTATTACATGTGTCCTGAGGGTGAGGATATACCGGGACTGTCTGTATTACTCGTGTCCTGAGAGAGAGGGGACACTGGGACTGTCTCTGTTACATGTGTCCTGAATGTGATGGGACACGGGGACTGTCTGTATTACACGTGTCCTGAGAGCGAGGAGACGCCGGGACTGTCTATATTACATGTGTCCTGAGAGTGAGGGGACACCGGGACTGTCTGTATTACACGTGTCCTGAGAGTGAGGGAACACCGGGACTGTCTGTATTACACGTGTCCTGAGAGTGAGGGGACACCGGGACTATCTGTATTACATGTGTCCTGAGAGTGAGGGGACACCATCACTGTCTGTATTCTGTATTACATGTGTCCTGAGAGTGAGTGGACACCAGGACATTCTGTATTATTCGCTGTTACACCGCACAGTGGTGCCTCTTATTCACATTAGTCCACACAGTAGCAACCCTTATTGCACATAATGCCACACAACAGTACTTCTTATACATGTTATACCACAGTACACATTATGCCACACAGTTGTGCCCCTTATACATGTTATACCACAGTACACATTATGCCACACAGTTGTGCCCCTTATACATGTTATACCACAGTACACATTATGCCATGCAGTTGTGCCCCTTATACATGTTATGCCACAGTACACATTATGCCATGCAGTTGTGCCCCTTATACATGTTATACCACAGTACACATTATGCCATGCAGTTGTGCCCCTTATACATGTTATGCCACAGTACACATTATGCCATGCAGTTGTGCCCCTTATACATGTTATACCACAGTACTCATTATGCCACACAGTTGTGCCTTTTATAGATGTTATACCACAGTACACATTATGCCACGCAGTTGTGCCCCTTATACATGTTATACCACAGTACACATTATGCCACACAGTTGTGCCTTTTATAGATGTTATACCACAGTACACATTATGCCACACAGTTGTGCCTTTTATAGATGTTATACCACAGTACACATTATGCCACGCAGTTGTGCCTTTTATAGATGTTATACCACAGTACACATTATGCCACACAGTTGTGCCTTTTATAGATGTTATACCACAGTACACATTATGCCATGCAGTTGTGCCCCTTATACATGTTATACCACAGTACACATTATGCCACACAGTTGTGCCTTTTATAGATGTTATACCACAGTACACATTATGCCATGCAGTTGTGCCCCTGTCTGTATTACATGTGTCCTGAGAGTGAGGGGACACCGGGACTGTCTGTATTACAGGTGTCCTGAGAGAGAGGGGACACCGGGACTCTCTGCATTACACGTGTCCTGAGAGTGAGGGGACACCGCGACTATCTGTATTACATGTGTCCTGAGAGTGAGTGGACACCAGGACATTCTGTATTATTCGCTGTTACACCGCACAGTGGTGCCTCTTATTCACATTAGTCCACACAGTAGCAACCCTTATTGCACATAATGCCACACAACAGTACTTCTTTTTTTCTTTTTTTTTTAACACATTTTATTAGATGGATCACAAATTGGTTACAATAATAACAGAACACCCAGACAAAATGAGCATTTAAAGAACTAATGTAGCTACAATAAATTGTTACATCAGCTGAGTGGATCCTTTTTTTTTCTTTTTTTAAAAGATTAAAGTTAAGGCATTTGAAGTGGGTAACTCTCGGCAACGGAGTGGCCGACCGTCAAAGAGAGTTAGCGGAGGAAATGAGAAGAAAAGAATAATCAGAGAGGGAATAGAAGAGGTCGGAAAGGTAGAGGGGACAGAGCACATTAAATCAGAGAAGAAGGAAGGGGGGTAGAAGGGGGTGGAGGGGTGGCCGTCAGAGACAAAAGGTGGGCAGAGCTGCGGTGTACCATGTCATGTTGCAAATGGGGAGGGAGCCTGTTGTAGGCTTAGCCACGGGGACCATACTTTATCGAATTGTTTCGAGTTGTTACGTATGACAGCGGTCATATATTCCATTTTGCGGACATACCAAATTCGGGAGATTATCACCGGCATTGGGGAGGGAGTCGGGCTCTTCCAGTCCGTGGCTATTTGGCATGTCATTGCCGAAACTACATGTCGAAATAGCTCGTTTTGGGGTCTGTTAAGAGTAGGGAGGGTCATGGGGAGCAAAAAGTATTGGGGTCAGGATGGATGGAGGTGTCAAATAAGCGCGAGAGCAAGGTAATAAGTTCACCCCAAATTTTAAAGATTTTTGGGCAGGTCCACCATATGTGTAAGAATGAGCCAACATCCGCACAACCCCTCCAGCATCTATCTGGAGTGTCGGGGAACATAGTATGTAGACGGGAAGGGACATAATACCAGCGGTATAGTAATTTGTAGATATTTTCTTTTATTCTCACACATATGGAGCTGGAGGCCGCATTATCCCAGATGTCAACCCAATCTTCATTGTCTATAGTAAATCCCAGCTCCTTTTCCTATGCTAACTCGTGGGGGGTCCGGGATGAAGTGGGGTGATCGCTAAGTAAAGTATAAATATCTGAAATGAGGCCCTTGGTGCTGGTGCGTTTCCAGCTTATGTATTCGAAGGGGGATAATTGTCTGTGGAGAAGGGTAGTGGTAGTGGTGGAGTGGAAATGTCTAATTTGCAGATAACGAAAGAAGTCCGAAGGAGGGATTACCGTTCCTTCTCGGATATCTGCGAATTGTGGGAAGGTAGCATTGGAGGTGATGTCGTTAACATATAGCATACCACTCGAGCGCCAGGATGTATGCGAGGCTCTACACATACCTGGGGGGAAGGCTGGATTAAGAAATAGCGGAATTAGCGGGGACGGGTATGGGGCCAAACTGAACCGTCTGTTTGACAGGTCCCATGTCGCTAGTGAGCGACTTACTACAGGGTGTGAGAGGGCTGTCCGGGGGCGTTGGTTCCGGTGGAGCCATAATAGGGAGGATAGTGTAGCTAGTCCCGTCTCCTCTGCCTCAATCCCCACCCAAACCTTCCGCGTCCCGCCCTCGTTGCACCATTGTGCACATTGAGAGAGTTGCGCAGCATAAAAATATTTCTGAAAGTCCAGAATACTGAGGCCCCCACTTCTGGAGGGGCGCTGAAGCAATTTAAGTCTGACGCGGGAACGTTTATGATTCCAGATAAAAAGGGAGGATTGGCATTGTAGGGTCTTAAAGACGTAGGTAGGAACATAAATCGGGAGAGTCTGAAATAAATACAGAAGTCGAGAGAGCACGCTCATCTTGACGGAGTTTATTCTGCCTATCCATGAGATGAAGTAGCTGGACCATTCCAGCAAATCTTCCTGGATTGTCTGCAATAAGCGGGGATAGTTTGCTTGGAAAAGCTGATGGTGATGATGGGTCAGGTACACACCGAGGTATTTGATTTTCTTTGCATACCAGTTACAGGGAAGGATATTTTGTAGGTCTTGTTTGAGAGCTGCCGGGATATGAAAGTTGAGGACTTCTGTTTTGTTAACATTTATTTTATAACCAGATAACTGTGAATATGAACTGACCTCAGATAAGAGAGCGGGGAGGGACTGGGCTGGGTCTGTGAGGGAGATCAGGACATCATCAGCATATAACGCTATCTTGTGTTCGGATAGTCCTGTGGATACTCCATGGATAGTGGTGTTGTTACGGATCTTTGCTGCAAGGGGTTCCATGACTAGTGCGAAGTTTAAAGGGGAGAGGGGGCATCCCTGCCTGGTACCATTGGTAATCCCAAAGCTGGTGGATGAGACACCGTTAACCAAAACCTGGGCCGACGGGGAGCGGTAGAGTGCTTTAATCCCCTCTAGGAATTTTCCAGAGAATCCCATTTTGTCTAGGACTGCAAAGGCAAAAGACCACGAAATGCGGTCGAAGGCCTTCTCTGCGTCGAGAGCCAGAATGAGAGAGGGAGATTTCCGTTTTTGAATTGAGTATATTAGATCTATGGCCCTTCTAGTGTTATCAGACGCCTGGCGTCCAGGGATGAAGCCGACCTGGACATGTTATGCCACAGTACACATTATGCCATGCAGTTGTGACCCTTATACATGTTATACCACAGCAGTACATATTATGCCATGCAGTTGTGCCCCTTATACATGTTATACCACAGTACACATTATGCCACGCAGTTGTGCCCCTTATATATGTTATACCACAGTACACATTATGCCACACAGTTGTGCCCCTTATACATGTTATACCACAGTACACATTATGCCACACAGTTGTGCCCCTTATACATGTTATACCACAGTACACATTATGCCATGCAGTTGTGCCCCTTATACATGTTATACCACAGTACACATTATGCCACGCAGTTGTGCCCCTTATATATGTTATACCACAGTACACATTATGCCACACAGTTGTGCCTTTTATAGATGTTATACCACAGTACACATTATGCCATGCAGTTGTGCCCCTTATACATGTTATACCACAGTACACATTATGCCACGCAGTTGTGCCCCTTATACATGTTATACCACAGTACACATTATGCCACACAGTTGTGCCTTTTATAGATGTTATACCACAGTACACATTATGCCATGCAGTTGTGCCCCTTATACATGTTATACCAGAGTACACATTATGCCACACAGTTGTGCCCTTTATACATGTTATACCACAGTACACATAATGCCACACAGTTGTGCCCCTTATACATGTTATTCCACAGTACACATTATGCCACGCAGTTGTGCCCCTTATACATGTTATGCCACAGTACACATTATGCCATGCAGTTGTGCCCCTTATACATGTTATACCACAGTACACATTATGCCACGCAGTTGTGCCCCTTATACATGTTATACCACAGTACACATTATGCCACACAGTTGTGCCTTTTTTAGATGTTATACCACAGTACACATTATGCCATGCAGTTGTGCCCCTTATACATTTTATACCACAGTACACATTATGCCATGCAGTTGTGCCCCTTATACATGTTATGCCACAGTACACATTTTGCCATGCAGTTGTGCCCCTTATACATGTTATACCACAGTACACATTATGCCATGCAGTTGTGCCCCTTATACATGTTATACCACAGTACACATTATGCCACACAGTTGTGCCTTTTATAGATGTTATACCACAGTACACATTATGCCATGCAGTTGTGCCCCTTATACATGTTGTACCACAGTACAGATTATGCTACACAGTTGTGCCCTTTATACATGTTATACCACAGTACACATTATGCCACACAGTTGTGCCTTTTATAGATGTTATACCACAGTACACATTATGCCATGCAGTTGTGCCCCTTATACATGTTTTACCACAGTACACATTATGCCACGCAGTTGTGCCTTTTATAGATGTTATACCACAGTACACATTATGCCACACAGTTGTGCCCCTTATACATGTTATACCACAGTACACATTATGCCACACAGTTGTGCCTTTTTTAGATGTTATACCACAGTACACATTATGCCATGCAGTTGTGCCCCTTATACATTTTATACCACAGTACACATTTTGCCATGCAGTTGTGCCCCTTATACATGTTATACCACAGTACACATTATGCCATGCAGTTGTGCCCCTTATACATGTTATACCACAGTACAGATTATGCTACACAGTTGTGCCCTTTATACATGTTATACCACAGTACACATAATGCCACACAGTTGTGCCCCTTATACATGTTATTCCACAGTACACATTATGCCACAGTTGTGCCCCTTATACATGTTATACCACAGTACACATTATGCCACACAGTTGTGCCCTTTATAGATGTTATACCACAGTACACATTATGCCACACAGTTGTGCCCTTTACACATGTTATGCCACAGTACACATTATGCCACACAGTTGTGCCCCTTATACATGTTATACCACAGTACACATTATGCCATGCAGTTGTGCCCCTTATACATGTTATACCACAGTACACATTATGCCACACAGTTGTGCCCCTTACACATGTTATACCACAGTACACATTATGCCACACAGTTGTGCCCCTTATACATGTTATACCACAGTACACATTATGCCACGCAGTTGTGCCCCTTATACATGTTATACCACAGTACACATTATGCCACACAGTTGTGCCTTTTATAGATGTTATACCACAGTACACATTATGCCACACAGTTGTGCCTTTTATAGATGTTATACCACAGTACACATTATGCCACACAGTTGTGCCCTTTACACATGTTATACCACAGTACACATTATGCCATGCAGTTGTGCCCCTTATACATGTTATGCCACAGTACACATTATGCCACACAGTTGTGCCCCTTATACATGTTATACCACAGTACACATTATGCCACACAGTTGTGCCCCTTATACATGTTATACCACAGTACACATTATGCCATGCAGTTGTGCCCCTTATACATGTTATGCCACAGTACACATTATGCCACACAGTTGTGCCCCTTATACATGTTATACCACAGTACACATTATGCCATGAAGTTGTGCCCCTTATACATGTTATACCACAGTACACATTATGCCACACAGTTGTGCCTTTTATAGATGTTATACCACAGTACACATTATGCCATGCAGTTGTGCCCCTTATACATGTTTTACCACAGTACACATTATGCCACGCAGTTGTGCCTTTTATAGATGTTATACCACAGTACACATTATGCCACACAGTTGTGCCCCTTATACATGTTATACCACAGTACACATTATGCCACACAGTTGTGCCTTTTTTAGATGTTATACCACAGTACACATTATGCCATGCAGTTGTGCCCCTTATACATTTTATACCACAGTACACATTATGCCATGCAGTTGTGCCCCTTATACATGTTATGCCACAGTACACATTTTGCCATGCAGTTGTGCCCCTTATACATGTTATACCACAGTACACATTATGCCATGCAGTTGTGCCCCTTATACATGTTATACCACAGTACACATTATGCCATGCAGTTGTGCCCCTTATACATGTTATACCACAGTACACATTATGCCATGCAGTTGTGCACCTTATACATGTTATACCACAGTACACATTATGCCATGAAGTTGTGCCCCTTATACATGTTATACCACAGTACACATTATGCCACACAGTTGTGCCCCTTATACATGTTATACCACAGTACACATTATGCCACACAGTTGTGCCACTTATACATGTTATACCACAGTACACATTATGCCACACAGTTGTGCCACTTATACATGTTATACCACAGTACACATTATGCCATGAAGTTGTGCCCCTTATACATGTTATACCACAGTACACATTATGCCATGCAGTTGTGCTCCTTATACATGTTATACCACAGTACACATTATGCCATGAAGTTGTGCCCCTTATACATGTTATACCACAGTACACATTATGCCACACAGTTGTGCCCCTTATACATGTTATACCACAGTACACATTATGCCACACAGTTGTGCCCTTTATACATGTTATACCACAGTACACATTATGCCACACAGTTGTGCCACTTATACATGTTATACCACAGTACACATTATGCCACACAGTTGTGCCACTTATACATGTTATACCACAGTACACATTATGCCACACAGTTGTGCCCCTTATACATGTTATACCACAGTACACATTATGCCACACAGTTGTGCCACTTATACATGTTATACCACAGTACACATTATGCCACACAGTTGTGCCACTTATACATGTTATACCACAGTACACATTATGCCATGCAGTTGTGCCCCTTATACATGTTATACCACAGTACACATTATGCCACACAGTTGTGCCCCTTATACATGTTATACCACAGTACACATTATGCCATGCAGTTGTGCCCCTTATACATGTTATACCACAGTACACATTATGCCACACAGTTGTGCCCCTTATACATGTTATACCACAGTACACATTATGCCACACAGTTGTGCCCCTTATACATGTTATACCACAGTACACATTATGCCACACAGTTGTGCCACTTATACATGTTATACCACAGTACACATTATGCCATGAAGTTGTGCCCTTTATACATGTTATACCACAGTACACATTATGCCACACAGTTGTGCCCTTTATAGATGTTATACCACAGTACACATTATGCCACACAGTTGTGCCCCTTATACATGTTATACCACAGTACACATTATGCCATGAAGTTGTGCCACTTATACATGTTATTCTCTCTTTCCTATCTGCTACTAAAGAGTGGAGTGGGCCTAATGCCCGCCAGACATGCCCCACCGGCCTGAGCCTTGATTGGGCCTGATGCCAGACACCTGCTGGTCGGGGGGGGTTGCCGCCTATCGGTAAGCTGGGAGAGACTACAGTGGGGAGCTTCGTTTAGCTCTTTGCTCACTACCACCTGCAGCACTCTCCAGTCCTCATTTTCTTTCTAAAAAAAGGGGACAAGGCGCATATGATCCACAGTTTATTTCACTCATTTTCTGTCTGCTGGTCCCACAACCAGGGTATCAGCAACCCTGTATATACCAACATACCAAACGAAATGGAGAGCGCAAACAGAAAGAATACTGGGATTTTTTTATTATACCTAAAAAAGGGGAATTTACACCTGATTGATGGTTTTCACACGCTAAATTATAACACTTTTATATGCACATCAACCACTTTATAATACACAAAATCCACAATTGTTACTAATAAAATAAGTTACAAAGTATCCTTACAATTGTAAACTTTATAAAAGAGATATAGTCCTTATAGATTTCTCCTTGGTTTAGTATAATCAGTTCATTGCATTAATTGTACTATAATACTCCAATAAATATCCAAATACCTTTTTTAAAACTGTTTCTGTAATGATAAATGGGAACAAGTGTACTTGCCCTTTTAAGCCAGATTGTATCCAAACCGCTGACACCTATTAATGGATATAGGGGGTCATTCTGACCCGTTCGCTCGCTGCGTTTTAACGCAGCAGAGCGAACGGGTCCCTACTGCACATGCACCAGCGCCGTAATGCACCGGCGCATGCCAGACGGCCGAAGGCCATAGCAGGGATGCGATCGCCTCTGCCTGATTGACAGGCAGAGGCGATCCCTGGGCAGGAGGGGGCGGCCGTTTTGTGGGTTTGGTCAGGCCAACGCAGGCGTGGCTGGACCGAACGGGGGGGGCGGGCCGCAGCGACTGTGTGACGTCACATGCAGCCACTGAGGGCCGGGGAGTGATGAGTAGCTCCCGGCCAGCACGCTAAAGCTGCGCTGGTCGGGAGCTACTCTTGAAGTGCAAAGGCATTGCCGCTGTGCGATGCCTTTGCACTTCTGCGGGGGGGCCATCCCCCTCGCATGTCAGGGAAGAAGATCGTAGCTGTGCTAAATATAGCACACCTACGGAAGGACCCCCATAGTGAAGGTGAGACAAAGGTCCTCTCACAGTTTGGGGAAATAGAACAGGTGGTATCGGCTCTGATTCCCTTTTAAAATGTAAATGCAGGCGTCAAGTGTCCGTGTCCCAAAGTGCCGCTGTATCTTAGTGGGACAGCTAAACGGGCGGTACTGGTAGGTCGGGGTTCCGCGTCCTGGTATGCTGCAATATGCTGATGGTGAAGTTACCAGACGGGCAGCACTAATAAGGTCTACAGACCGCTCCGTCCAGAGTCAGCGTTCCGGTATGCTGCAGCCGACCGCCCAGACACCCACCAAGTGAGCGGCACTGAAGGGGTCTGTGAGCCGCTTGATGTAACCAGGCTGGAGACGTTCAATACGAACTTGTTTGCCGCAGCTTCTGTTTGGCAGGGAAGCCTGGGCAAGCGGCACCAGGTGGAACCAGGCAAGCCAAGGATTGACTCAATCCTCTGAGGAAACGACCAGTCTATATCGGCCGAGAAACGCGTCAGGAGTTGGGACCTTTGTTTGCGCATCACAGCCAGTATATATCCGGAATTGTTTTCCTTGCACGCCTTGCATGCATCCTCCTGGTGCCGCTTGCGTCAATCAGCCAATACCGGATGACCGGCCATCCATTACAACGTGTAGTCTGTACAGCCAATCTCGCATGGTCCGGGCCAAAGGGAAATTGGCACGAACATCAGGACGATTGGCCATTATTCTGACTGTAGTCAGCCTTAGGTACAGCATGAATCAGATATAACCCACACAATTACCCACACCAATCACTTTGTCATCTGTCAGGCCAATATAAACAATGACCAGCAGAGGGCGCTCTCCACACATCAGTCATGCATCCCAAATCAGTGCCAGGCCTACAGGTGAAAAATTAGAATATCGTGCAAAAGTTCATAATTATACTTTTCAGAGGGCCAACATGTCTGTATTTTATTGATTTTATGTAATATTCTAATTTTCTGACATTTTGTGTTTGGGGTTTTCTTAAACTTTAAGCCACAATCATCAATTTTAACAAATAAAGGCTTGAAATATCTCACTTTCCATGTAATGAGTCTATATAATATATTAGTTTCACCTTTTAAGTTGAATTACTGAAATAATAGGATTTTAATTACCGACCGGTAAATCCTTTTCTCATAGTACGTAGAGAATGCTGGGGTCCACATTAGTACCATGGGGTATAGACGGGTCCACTAGGAGCCATTGGCACTTTAAGAGTTTAACAGTGTGGGCTGGCTCCTCCCTCTATGCCCCTCCTACCAGACTCAGTCTAGAAACTGTGCCCGAGGAGACGGACAACTTTGAAAGAAGGATTTTACACAGATAGTGGTGAGAGTCACACCAGCTCACACACACAAGGCACACCAAGCTAACCAGCCTAAAACATCAGCAACGGCTGAACAATATTACTTACCAAGTAACAAAACAGTATTTAACCAAGAACCAAGCAGTACTGAACTAAGTAACCACTGCAGGATCACGAAGCGCTGGGCAGGCTTCCCAGCATCCTCTACGGACTACGAGAAAAGGATTTATCGGTAGGTAATTAAAATCCTATTTGCTCTTATGTCTTAGAGGATGCTAAGTACCATGGGGATGTACCAAAGCTCCCAGATCGGGAAGGAGAGCGCAGAGGCTCCTGCAGAACTAATTGACCACGTTTAAGGTCCTCAGAGGCCAAAGTGTCGAACTTGTAGAACTTAGCAAACGTGTTCGACACAGACTAAGTAGCCGCTCGGCAAAGCTGTAAAGCCGAGCACTCTGGGCAGCCACCCAGGAAGAACCCACCTTACGAGTAGAGTGGGCCTTAACAGATGTAGGACACGGCAATCCTGCCGTAGAATACATCTGAGTCTCGTACCCACCAGACCGTCCTCCAGGCTGTGCGGTCCACCGTCATGCTGAGGATTTTGAGGAACCAGAAGCAGGCTTCTGGTCCTGGGAGCCTGCAGGTGCAGGCTTTTTGGATTTTGCACGCCCACCTCTAAAGAAAGTGGTAGGAGGCTTGGACTTTTTTGTCTTAGCGGTCCGAGAGGACTGCAATGCGGATGAAGAAAAGGGTTTCTTTGCAGAAGGTGTAGCAGAGGGAAGAAACGGTGACTTACCCGCGGTTGCCGTGGAAATCCACGCATCCAACGTTTACCCAAACAGAGCCTGACCTCTGTATAGGGGTTCACTACGATATGCCAGCGGTCGCGCTCCCGGCGACCAGCATACCGGCGCCGGGAGCCCGACCGCCGGCTTACCGACAGTGTGGCAAGCGCAAATGAGCCCCTTGCGGGCTCGCTGCGCTCACCACGCTGCGGGCACGGTGGCGCGCCACACTTTTATTCTCCCTCCAGGGGGGTCGTGGACCCCCACAAGGGAGAATAAGTGTCGGTATGCCGGCTGTCGGGCTCCTGGCGCCGGTATGCTGGTCGCCGGGAGCCCGACCGCCGGCATACTGAAGACCACCCGTGTATAGTAGGTTCTCCACACTTCTCCTGGATTCTGCATCTGCAGACCATTGGCGTAGCCAGAGTCCCCTGCGAGCTGAGACAGACATGGAAGATATCCGTGCATTCAGCGTACCCAGGTCCTTCATTGATTCCACCATGAATCCCGCAGAATCCTGTATGTTACGTAAAAACAATTCAATATCACTTCTATCCAGTGTATCTAAGCCCTCTAGTACAGTGCCTGACCACTTTACTATAGCTTTTGAGATCCAAGCACAGGCAATAGTAGGCCTTAATGCCACCCCTGAAGCAGTGTATATGGATTTAAGTGTAGTGTCAATTTTACGATCAGCCGGTTCTTTTATCGCGGTAGATCCAGGGACAGGTAAAACCACCTTTTTTTGACAGTCTGGACACAGATGTGTCAACTATTGGTGGGTTTTCCCATTTTTTTCTATCCTCCTCAGGGAAGGAAAAAGCAAAGAGAACCATTTTGGGGATCTGGAATTTTTTCTCCGGGGTTTCCCAGGCTTTTTAAAATAAAGCGTTTAATTCTTTAGACGCAGGGAAGGTTAGCGAGGCTTTCTTATTGTCTGTGAAGTAAGCCTCCTCAACCTGCTCAGGTGTTGTGTCAGTAATGTATAACACATCCCTAATGGCCTCAATCATGAGCTGCATCCCCTTTGCCAGGGATGCCGCCCCCCTCAGCACATCCCCATCACCGTCTACTGTGTCAGTGTCGGTATCCGTATCATCTTGCATAATCTGGGCAAGAGCACGTTTCTGTGGGTATATGTTAGAGGATTTGGAAGAAATAGTAACAGAACCTGACCAAACAGCCATAGAATTCTTTAAAACCTGAGTTTCCGTCTCGGTGTGGGGAAATAGACATGGCGGAGGTGTGGAGGAGAGCAGTACGGAGATATGAGGAACTCTCTGCTATTCCTGCACTATGTCTGATAGGTGAGGGTCAGGATGCAGAACGTGTGGGGGAAGTAGACATGGCGGAGGTGTGGAGGAGAGCAGTACTGAGAGATGAGGAACTCCCTGCTATTCCTGCACCATGTCTGTTAGGTAAGGGTCAGGATGGAGAAGGTCTGGGGGAAGTAGACTTGGCTGAGGTGTGGAGGAGAGCAATACTGAGAGATGAGGAACTCTCTGCTATTCCTGCACTATGTCTCATAGGTGAGGGTCAGGATGGAGAAGGTGTGGGGGAAGTAGATATGGCGGAGGTGTGGAGGAGAGCAGTACTGAGATATGAGAAACTCTCTGCTATTCCTGCACTATGTCTGATAGGTGAGGGTCAGGATGGAGAAGGTGTGGGGGAAGTAGACATGGCGGAGGTGTGGAGAAGAGCAATACTGAGAGATGAGGAACTCTCTTCTATTCCTGCACTATGTCTGATAGGTGAGGGTCAGGATGGAGAAGGTGTGGGGGAAGTAGACATGTGGAGAGCAGTTCTGAGATATGAGGAACTCTGCTATTTCTGCACTATGGCCCTCATTCCGAGTCGTTCGCTCGGTAATTTTCTTTGCATCGCAGCGTTTTTCCGCTTAGTGCACATGCTCAATGTTCGCACTGCGACTGCGCCAAGTAATTTTGCTATGAAGATAGTATTTTTACTCACGGCTTTTTCTTCGCTCCGGCGATCGTAGTGTGATTGACAGGAAATGGGTGTTACTGGGCGGAAACACTGCGTTTTATGGGCGTGTGGATAAAAACACTACCGTTTCCGCAAAAAACGCGGGAGTGGCTGGAGAAACGGAGGAGTGTCTGGGCGAACGCTGGGTGTGTTTATGACGTCAAACCAGGAACGCCAAGCAGTGAACTGATCGCAGATGCCGAGTAAGTCTGAAGCTACTCTGAAACTGCTAAGTAGTTTGTAATCGCAATATTGCGAATACATCGTTCGCAATTTTAAGAAGCTAAGATTCACTCCCAGTAGGCGGCGGCTTAGCGTGTGTAACTCTGCTAAAATCGCCTTGCGAGCGAACAACTCGGAATGAGGGCCAATGTCTCACAGGTGAGGGTCAGGATGGAGAAGGTGTGGGGAAGTAGACATGGCGGAGGTGTAGAGGAGAGCAGTACTGAGATATGAGGAACTCTCTGCTATTCCTGCACTTTGTCTGGTAGACGAGGGTCAGGATGGAGAAGGTGTGGGGGAAGTAGACATGGCGGAGGTGTGGAGGAGATCAGTACTGAGATATGAGGAACTCTCTGCTATTCCTGCACTATGTCTCATAGATGAGGGTCAGGATGGAGAAGGTGTGGGGGAAGTAGACATGGCGGAGGTGTGGAGGAGAGTAGTACTGAGATATGAAGAACTCTCTGCTATTCCTGCACAATGCCTGGTAGATGAGGGTCAGGATGGAGAAGGTGTGGAGGAAGTAGACATGGCGGAGGTGTGGAGGAGAGCAATACTGAGATATGAGGAACTCTCTTCTATTCCTGCACAATGTCTGGTAGATGAGGGTCAGGATGGAGAAGGTGTGGGGGAAGTAGACATGGCGGAGGTGTGGAGAAGAGCAATACTGAGAGATGAGGAACTCTCTTCTATTCCTGCACAATGTCTGGTAGATGAGGGTCAGGATGGAGAAGGTGTGGGGGAGAGCAGTACTGAGATATGAGGAACTCTCTGCTATTCCTGCACTATGTCTGGTAGATGAGGGTCAGGATGGAGAAGGTGTGGGGGAAGTAGACATGGCGGAGGTGTGGAGGAGAGCAATACTGAGATATGAGGAACTCTCTGCTATTCCTGCACTATGTCTCATAGATGAGGGTCAGGATGGAGAAGGTGTGGGGGAAGTAGACATGTGGAGAGCAGTTCTGAGATATGAGGAACTCTGCTATTTCTATGCTATGGCGGAGGTGTGGAGAAGAGCAATACTGAGAGATGAGGAACTCTCTTCTATTCCTGCACAATGTCTGGTAGATGAGGGTCAGGATGGAGAAGGTGTGGAGGAGAGCAGTACTGAGATATGAGGAACTCTCTGCTATTCCTGCACTATGTCTCATAGATGAGGGTCAGGATGGAGAAGGTGTGGGGGAAGTAGATATGGCGGAAGTGTGGAGGAGAGTAGTACTGAGATATGAAGAACTCTCTGCTATTCCTGCACAATGCCTGGTAGATGAGGGTCAGGATGGAGAAGGTGTGGAGGAAGTAGACATGGCGGAGGTGTGGAGGAGAGCAATACTGAGAGATGAGGAACTCTCTTCTATTCCTGCACAATGTCTGGTAGATAAGGGTCAGGATGGAGAAGGTGTGGGGGAGAGCAGTACTGAGATATGAGGAACTCTCTGCTATTCCTGCACTATGTCTCATAGATGAGGGTCAGGATGGAGAAGGTGTGGGGGAAGTAGATATGGCGGAGGTGTGGAGGAGAGTAGTACTGAGATATGAAGAACTCTCTGCTATTCCTGCACAATGCCTGGTAGATGAGGGTCAGGATGGAGAAGGTGTGGAGGAAGTAGACATGGCGGGCGGAGGTGTGGAGGAGAGCAATACTGAGATATGAGGAACTCTCTGCTATTCCTGCACTATGTCTCATAGATGAGGGTCAGGATGGAGAAGGTGTGGGGGAAGTAGACATGGCGGAGGTGTGGAGAAGAGCAATACTGAGAGATGAGGAACTCTCTTCTATTCCTGCACAATGTCTGGTAGATGAGGGTCAGGATGGAGAAGGTGTGGGGGAGAGCAGTACTGAGATATGAGGAACTCTCTGCTATTCCTGCACTATGTCTGGTAGATGAGGGTCAGGATGGAGAAGGTGTGGGGGAAGTAGACATGGCGGAGGTGTGGAGGAGAGCAATACTGAGATATGAGGAACTCTCTGCTATTCCTGCACTATGTCTCATAGATGAGGGTCAGGATGGAGAAGGTGTGGGGGAAGTAGACATGGCGGAGGTGTGGAGAAGAGCAATACTGAGAGATGAGGAACTCTCTTCTATTCCTGCACAATGTCTGGTAGATGAGGGTCAGGATGGAGAAGGTGTGGGGGAGAGCAGTACTGAGATATGAGGAACTCTCTGCTATTCCTGCACTATGTCTGGTAGATGAGGGTCAGGATGGAGAAGGTGTGGGGGAAGTAGACATGGCGGAGGTGTGGAGGAGAGCAATACTGAGATATGAGGAACTCTCTGCTATTCCTGCACTATGTCTCATAGATGAGGGTCAGGATGGAGAAGGTGTGGGGGAAGTAGACATGTGGAGAGCAGTTCTGAGATATGAGGAACTCTGCTATTTCTATGCTATGGCGGAGGTGTGGAGAAGAGCAATACTGAGAGATGAGGAACTCTCTTCTATTCCTGCACAATGTCTGGTAGATGAGGGTCAGGATGGAGAAGGTGTGGAGGAGAGCAGTACTGAGATATGAGGAACTCTCTGCTATTCCTGCACTATGTCTCATAGATGAGGGTCAGGATGGAGAAGGTGTGGGGGAAGTAGATATGGCGGAAGTGTGGAGGAGAGTAGTACTGAGATATGAAGAACTCTCTGCTATTCCTGCACAATGCCTGGTAGATGAGGGTCAGGATGGAGAAGGTGTGGAGGAAGTAGACATGGCGGAGGTGTGGAGGAGAGCAATACTGAGAGATGAGGAACTCTCTTCTATTCCTGCACAATGTCTGGTAGATGAGGGTCAGGATGGAGAAGGTGTGGGGGAGAGCAGTACTGAGATATGAGGAACTCTCTGCTATTCCTGCACTATGTCTCATAGATGAGGGTCAGGATGGAGAAGGTGTGGGGGAAGTAGATATGGCGGAGGTGTGGAGGAGAGTAGTACTGAGATATGAAGAACTCTCTGCTATTCCTGCACAATGCCTGGTAGATGAGGGTCAGGATGGAGAAGGTGTGGAGGAAGTAGACATGGCGGGCGGAGGTGTGGAGGAGAGCAATACTGAGATATGAGGAACTCTCTGCTATTCCTGCACTATGTCTCATAGATGAGGGTCAGGATGGAGAAGGTGTGGGGGAAGTAGACATGGCGGAGGTGTGGAGAAGAGCAATACTGAGAGATGAGGAACTCTCTTCTATTCCTGCACAATGTCTGGTAGATGAGGGTCAGGATGGAGAAGGTGTGGGGGAGAGCAGTACTGAGATATGAGGAACTCTCTGCTATTCCTGCACTATGTCTGGTAGATGAGGGTCAGGATGGAGAAGGTGTGGGGGAAGTAGACATGGCGGAGGTGTGGAGGAGAGCAATACTGAGATATGAGGAACTCTCTGCTATTCCTGCACTATGTCTCATAGATGAGGGTCAGGATGGAGAAGGTGTGGGGGAAGTAGACATGGCGGAGGTGTGGAGAAGAGCAATACTGAGAGATGAGGAACTCTCTTCTATTCCTGCACAATGTCTGGTAGATGAGGGTCAGGATGGAGAAGGTGTGGGGGAGAGCAGTACTGAGATATGAGGAACTCTCTGCTATTCCTGCACTATGTCTGGTAGATGAGGGTCAGGATGGAGAAGGTGTGGGGGAAGTAGACATGGCGGAGGTGTGGAGGAGAGCAATACTGAGATATGAGGAACTCTCTGCTATTCCTGCACTATGTCTCATAGATGAGGGTCAGGATGGAGAAGGTGTGGGGGAAGTAGACATGTGGAGAGCAGTTCTGAGATATGAGGAACTCTGCTATTTCTATGCTATGGCGGAGGTGTGGAGAAGAGCAATACTGAGAGATGAGGAACTCTCTTCTATTCCTGCACAATGTCTGGTAGATGAGGGTCAGGATGGAGAAGGTGTGGAGGAGAGCAGTACTGAGATATGAGGAACTCTCTGCTATTCCTGCACTATGTCTCATAGATGAGGGTCAGGATGGAGAAGGTGTGGGGGAAGTAGATATGGCGGAAGTGTGGAGGAGAGTAGTACTGAGATATGAAGAACTCTCTGCTATTCCTGCACAATGCCTGGTAGATGAGGGTCAGGATGGAGAAGGTGTGGAGGAAGTAGACATGGCGGAGGTGTGGAGGAGAGCAATACTGAGATATGAGGAACTCTCTGCTATTCCTGCACTATGTCTCATAGATGAGGGTCAGGATGGAGAAGGTGTGGGGGAAGTAGACATGGCGGAGGTATGGAGAAGAGCAATACTGAGAGATGAGGAAATCTCTTCTATTCCTGCACAATGTCTGGTAGATGAGGGTCAGGATGGAGAAGGTGTGGGGGAGAGCAGTACTGAGATATGAGGAACTCTCTGCTATTCCTGCACTATGTCTGGTAGATGAGGGTCAGGATGGAGAAGGTGTGGGGGAAGTAGACATGGCGGAGGTGTGGAGGAGAGCAATACTGAGATATGAGGAACTCTCTGCTATTCCTGCACTATGTCTCATAGATGAGGGTCAGGATGGAGAAGGTGTGGGGAAAGTAGACATGGCGGAGGTGTGGAGAAGAGCAATACTGAGAGATGAGGAACTCTCTTCTATTCCTGCACAATGTCTGGTAGATGAGGGTCAGGATGGAGAAGGTGTGGGGGAGAGCAGTACTGAGATATGAGGAACTCTCTGCTATTCCTGCACTATGTCTGGTAGATTAGGGTCAGGATGGAGAAGGTGTGGGGGAGAGCAGTACTGAGATATGAGGAACTCTCTGCTATTCCTGCACTATGTCTCATAGATGAGGGTCAGGATGGAGAAGGTGTGGGGGAAGTAGACATGGCGGAGGTGTAGAGGAGAGCAGTACTGAGATATGAGGAACTCTCTGCTATTCCTGCACTATGTCTCATAGATGAGGGTCAGGATGGAGAAGGTGTGGGGGAAGTAGACATGGCGGAGGTGTAGAGGAGAGCAGTACTGAGATATGAGGAATTCTCTGCTATTCCTGCACTATGTCTCATAGATGAGGGTAAGGATGGAGAAGGTGTGGGGGAAGTAGACATGGCGGAGGTGTGGAGAAGAGCAATACTGAGAGATGAGGAACTCTCTTCTATTCCTGCACAATGTCTGGTAGATGAGGGTCAGGATGGAGAAGGTGTGGGGGAGAGCAGTACTGAGATATGAGGAACTCTCTGCTATTCCTGCACTATGTCTGGTAGATTAGGGTCAGGATGGAGAAGGTGTGGGGGAGAGCAGTACTGAGATATGAGGAACTCTCTGCTATTCCTGCACTATGTCTCATAGATGAGGGTCAGGATGGAGAAGGTGTGGGGGAAGTAGACATGGCGGAGGTGTAGAGGAGAGCAGTACTGAGATATGAGGAACTCTCTGCTATTCCTGCACTATGTCTCATAGATGAGGGTCAGGATGGAGAAGGTGTGGGGGAAGTAGACATGGCGGAGGTGTAGAGGAGAGCAGTACTGAGATATGAGGAACTCTCTGCTATTCCTGCACTATGTCTGGTAGATTAGGGTCAGGATGGAGAAGGTGTGGAGGAGAGCAATACTGAGATATGAGGAACTCTCTGCTATTCCTGCACTATGTCTGGTAGATGAGGGTCAGGATGGAGAAGGTGTGGGGGAGAGCAGTACTGAGATATGAGGAACTCTCTGCTATTCCTGCACTATGTCTGGTAGATTAGGGTCAGGATGGAGAAGGTGTGGGGGAGAGCAGTACTGAGATATGAGGAACTCTCTGCTATTCCTGCACTATGTCTCATAGATGAGGGTCAGGATGGAGAAGGTGTGGGGGAAGTAGACATGGCGGAGGTGTAGAGGAGAGCAGTACTGAGATATGAGGAACTCTCTGCTATTCCTGCACTATGTCTGGTAGATTAGGGTCAGGATGGAGAAGGTGTGGAGGAGAGCAATACTGAGATATGAGGAACTCTCTGCTATTCCTGCACTATGTCTGGTAGATGAGGGTCAGGATGGAGAAGGTGTGGGGGAGAGCAGTACTGAGATATGAGGAACTCTCTGCTATTCCTGCACTATGTCTGGTAGATTAGGGTCAGGATGGAGAAGGTGTGGGGGAAGTAGACATGGCGGAGGTGTGGAGGAGAGCAATACTGAGATATGAGGAACTCTCTGCTATTCCTGCACTATGTCTGGTAGATTAGGGTCAGGATGGAGAAGGTGTGGGGGAAGTAGACATGGCGGAGGTGTGGAGGAGAGCAGTACTGAGATATGAGGAACTCTCTGCTATTCCTGCACTATGTCTGGTAGATTAGGGTCAGGATGGAGAAGGTGTGGAGGAGAGCAATACTGAGATATGAGGAACTCTCTGCTATTCCTGCACTATGTCTGGTAGATGAGGGTCAGGATGGAGAAGGTGTGGGGGAGAGCAGTACTGAGATATGAGGAACTCTCTGCTATTCCTGCACTATGCCTGGTAGATTAGGGTCAGGATGGAGGTGTGAATGATACAGAGAAGACAATTAGTATAATGCCATTCACTATGGCTGTCTCTGGGGATGGGGTTGGGGGGGATCTGTACAATATAGGCAGGCCACAGAGTTATGTGCTCCTAATTACCTCATTGTGACACTGACAGGGGTAACAGGACACCAGCCTCTCCCTGATGCCCCAGGGAGAGGGAACAATAGGGAGCGGATACTATTCCACAGGGTAAATCTCACCCCCACTGACTGCAGTATATCCCTGGGTGCTCGTACTGGTATATACTATATACAATCATGAAACCTTTATCTGCGCTACAATGTTACATTGCCCTCGTTTGTGGAAGCTGTTTTACTGTCAGCAAAGTAGCTGCGCCCATCTCTGAATACCCCCCCATAGTGCTTATTGTAACATCATTATTTCCTATATTGAAGTTACTACACCATCGCATTCTGGATAATGATACATCGGGCGGCATCGCATCCCTCACAGAAACCTATAGAGGATGCGGCTGCCGGCGGGAAAGGAGGGATGGCGGCAAGTATCAGAGATATAAGCTGCGATCCCTCCTACATACATTGAAGCGCAAATCAAATATTACTTGATCAATGGGTCCCTTTGTGCGCCTGTTTCTCTCTGTAGATTGTAAGCTCTTGTGGTTGCCGATACATACAGTGATGTTTATTCCAGACGGTATGACATTATTATAATGCCTCTCTGTAACCTGGGCGGGGGGACCCTGCAGAACAAAGGGCGACAGGACGGGCACGCTGTCTGTATGTACAGATGTATATATATACACGGGGACTTTGTGTATACACCGCGGCCAGGCTCTAATTACACTAGAATTACTCATTTCCTATCTCCCCCTCCTGGCAGTATAAATGCTCCCTCCCACCCTCCCGTAACTGGTCCCACATGTTCCAACGCTGATACCTAACTGGTCACACATGCACAGCGCCTGCCAAGCTATCGCAGCCTTAACCCCCGACGTGCCGGAGCACGCCAGCCTTATATCAGGAGAGGAGGGATGTGTCAGTGAGGACAGGGCTGCATGTGACAGGGGCAGTGACATGATGTGAGGAGGGGAATGGAGGCAGCAGCAGGGCCGGTTCGAATGCCCTCGGCGCCCCGGGCAGGGAATGGGGGCGTGGCTTACTACAGGGGGCGTGGTCAGTCACGCCCCCTGTACAGCAGAAGCGCCGCTTAAATGCTGAGCGGTGCGCGATGACGTCATCGCGCACCACACAGCAAAAGGTCCTCTCCGCGAAGGGAAACTAGACGCGTAGTGTCTAGTTCCCTTCGCGGAGAGGACCTTTGCTGTGCGGTGCGTGATGACGTCATCGCGCACCGCTCAGTAATGGTCCTCTTTGCGAAGGGAAACTAGACGCTACGCGTCTAGTTCCCTTCACGGGACCAGAGCCGCAGGAGCCGGGGGGACACAGCGGGCAGCGGAGGGCACAGCAGTGGCGGATCTTGCCATGGTGCGGCGCCCTCCGGATGGCGCCAGCGCCCTCCGGAAGGCGGCGCCCCGGGCAAAAGTACTGCTTGCCCGTGGCAAGATCCGCTACTGGGCAGCAGGAAGCCACAGACTGAGAGTTATATAGTGGGAGGAGCAGGGACCCCAACAGCACAGAGTATATCAGGAGATGAGTGATGTGTCAGTGAGGACAAGGCTGCATGTGACAGGGGCAGTGACATGATGTGAGGAGGGGAATGGAGGCAGCAGGAAGCCACAGACTGAGAGTTATATAGTGGGAGGAGCACGGACCCCAACAGCACAGAGTATATCAGGAGATGAGTGATGTGTCAGTGAGGACAGGGCTGCATGTGACAGGGGCAGTGACATGATGTGAGGAGGGGAATGGCGGCAGCAGGAAGCCACAGACTGAGAGTTATATAGTGGGAGGAGCAGGGTCACCAGCAGCACAGAGTATATCAGGAGATGAGTGATGTGTCAGCGAGGACAGGGCTGCATGTGACAGGGACAGTGACATGATGTGAGGAGGGGAATGGAGGCAGCAGGAAGCCACAGACTGAGAGTTATATAGTGGGAGGAGCAGAGTCCCCAGCAGCACAGAGTATATCAGGAGATGAGTGATGTGTCAGTGAGGACAGGGCTGCATGTGACAGGGGCAGTGACATGATGTGAGGAGGGGAATGGAGGCAGCAGGAAGTCACAGACTGAGAGTTATATAGTGGGAGGAGCAGGGTCCCCAGCAGCACAGAGTACATCAGGAGATGAAAGATGTGTCAGTGAGGACAAGACTGCATGTGACAGAGGCAGTGACATGATGTGAGGAGGGGAATGGAGGCAGCAGGATGCCACAGACTGAGAGTTATATAGTGGGAGGAGCAGGTCACCCAGCAGCACAGAGCATATCAGGAGATGAGTGATGTGTCAGTGAGGACATGGTGCATGTGACAGGGGCAGTGACATGATGTGAGGAGGGGAATGGAGGCAGCAGGAAGTCACAGACTGAGAGTTATATAGTGGGAGGAGCAGGTTCCCCAGCAGCACAGAGTATTTCAGGAGACGAGTGATGTGACAGTGAGTACAGGGCTGCATGTGACAGGGGCAGTGACATGTTGTGAGGAGGGGAATGGAGGCAGCAGGAAGTTACAGACTGAGAGTTATATAGTGGGAGGAACAGGGTGCCCAGCAGCACAGAGTATATCAGGAGATGAGTGACGTGTCAGTGAGGACAAGGCTGCATGTGACAGGAGCAGTGACATGATGTGAGGAGGGGAATGGAGGCAGCAGGAGCCACAGACTGAGAGTTATATAGTGGGAGGAGCAGGGTCCCCAGCAGCACAGAGTATATCAGGAGATGAGTGATGTGTCAGTGAGGACAGGGCTGCATGTGACAGGGGCAGTGACATGATGTGAGGAGGGGTATGGAGGCAGCAGGAAGCCACAGACTGAGAGTTATATAGTGGGAGGAGCAGGGTCCCCAGCAGCACAGAGTATATCAGGAGATGAGTGATGTGTCAGTGAGGACAGGGCTGCATGTGACAGGGGCAGTGACATGATGTGAGGAGGGGAATGGAGGCCGCAGGAAGCCACAGACTGAGAGTTATATAGTGGGAGGAGCAGGGTGCCCAGCAGCACAGAGTATATCAGGAGATGAGTGATGTAACAGTGAGTACAGGGCTGCATGTGACAGGGGCAGTGACATGATGTGAGGAGGGGGATGTAGGCAGCAGGAAGTCACAGACGGAGAGTTATATAGTGGGAGGAGCAGGGTCCCCCAGCAGCACAGAGTATATAAGGAGATGAGTGACGTGTCAGTGAGGACAAGGCTGCATGTGACAGGAGCAGTGACAGGATGTGAGGAGGGGAATGGAGGCAGCAGGAAGTCACAGACTGAGAGTTATATAGTGGGAGGAGCAGGGTCCCCCAGCAGCACAGAGTATGTCAGGAGATGAGTGACGTGTCAGTGAGGACAGGGCTGCATGTGACAGGGGCAGTGACATGGTGTGAGGAGGGGAATGGAGGCAGCAGGAAGTCACAGACTGAGAGTTATATAGTGGGAGGAACAGGGTGCCCAGCAGCACAGAGTATATCAGATGAGTGATGTGACAGTGAGTACAGGGCTGCATGTGACAGGGGCAGTGACATGATGTGAGGAGGGGAATGGAGGCAGCAGGAAGTCACAAACTGAGAGTTATATAGTGGGAGGAGCAGGGTCCCCCAGCAGCACAGAGTATATCAGGAGATGAGTGATGTGTCAGTGAGGACAAGGCTGCATGTGACAGGAGCAGTGACATGATGTGAGGAGGGGAATGGAGGCAGCAGGAAGCCACAGACTGAGAGTTATATAGTGGGAGGAGCAGGGTCCCCAGCAGCACAGAGTATATCAGGAGATGAGTGATGTGTCAGTGAGGACAGAGCTGCATGTGACAGGGGCAGTGACATGATGTGAGGAGGGGAATGGAGGCAGCAGGAAGTCACAGACAGAGTTATATAGTGGGAGGAACAGGGTGCCCAGCAGCACAGAGTATATCAGGAGATGAGTGATGTGTCAGTGAGGACAGGGCAGCATGTGACAGGGGCAGTGACATGTTGTGAGGGGGGGGGGGATGTAGGCAGCAAGTCACAGACTAAGATATATAGTGGCTGCAGCAGGGTCCCCCAGCAGCACAGAGTGTGTCAGCATATAGTAATGTGAGGCATACTTGCTATTTGTTGGTCTGGAAAGTTGCAGAGTGCAGGTGATGTGGAACCTGATTCATGGTCCTGACCCCAGGCGGTGCGATGCCATGGGAAGCAGAAACACAATGCATTTTGCAGCTATGCCTAGTTCAGGACGGCCATGTCAGGCGCGCAGGAAGGTACATGTGAGGTGCCGGGCACAATGATGAGGTAAGTTTGTGTGTCAGAGTCTCCTGCAGCTTTGTGGCTGCTACACACGTTATACCTGGAGTGTTATTCCTGAACTTGGAAAATAAAATCTTATATATAGAGCTGTGTAAAATAAATGTTTATGTGTAAGAAAATGCTGCCCCGGGGCTCCTCTGTGCTGAAGTGTAAGGTGGCGGGGCCTGTCAACACGTCCTGCAGATCTGCAGAACATTACTCTCCGCACAGCACCCCCGAGGCCTACGTTACATTATCGGGGCAGAGAAGTTTCCTGACAATGGGAGAACTCAACGCAGCGACCTCTGACCCCCAACTTTCTAAAACTTTCCTGAAAGGCGGCCAAATGGTGGGGAGCTCGGTCGGATCGCTTCACCCTTTGTGTTTGCATTGTGTCTCAGTTACCGGCTTGTACTAAAACGCTGAAACCTTGGAGGACCGCCAGGTCACCAAGTAAATGTGAGGAACGCTGCAAAATATGCCAGAGAAATCTAAAAAAATAATAATAATAATAATTTGGAGCGGAAGACTGTAAAAGGGACTGTACATGTAATAGTCCAAGCCCACAGCCTCAGTATACAGCATCGTGCAAAAACTCTCCATAAACCAGACGTATGCAGACCTGCGCATTACTGTATCATCCTATTCCAACCGCACCCGCATATGCGCTATCCGGATCATAGGTCAGCACCATATGGCGGGGACAAAAGCTAGACCGGTCAAAGGATGACACATGAAGGGTCAACACACATTTTGGGGGTTTTGTTGCATGTTTTCCCAACTTTTGCTTGATTTACTATCCATGTGCACTATGATTGGGAATCTTGCCCACGAGGGTCTATCTCTGCACTGATTGTGGTCACATATGATGAAAAAATATAAAATCACACCCAAACAAAAACACAAAAAAAAGTGTCAACCTTTTGACCTGTCGACCTTTACACGCTGTTTACCTTTTACCTGTCGATCTAATGCGTTTCGGGATCCGGTCGGGATCCCAGCTAATGAAATACCAACACCGGAATCCCTGACACTGATCCGAATGCCGGAACCGGCGTCCCGAATCAGATCACAATCTCGGTGCTGGAATCTCAATAGCCAAGTGACTGCCGGGCCACTGGAGAGGTAAGCCCCCAGGAGAGGGGAGGTTAGGTTTCGGCTGTAGGGGGAGGGTTAGAGTCCGGCTCCACCGGGAAGAGGGGAGGTTAGGTTTCGGCTGTAGGGGGAGGGTTAGAGTCCGGCTCCACCGGGAAAAGGGGGGTTAGGCTGCGCGGGGGGGTGGGGGGGGGGGGGAGACTTGGTTGCCCCCTTGTCCGGGAGGGGGCAGCTCGGTCGGTGCATAGGGGGCGTGGCTAGCATGCAGGTGGGCTGTCTGGGGGCGTGGCGGCACAATCGTATCTTCGTGGCCCCGCCCCCTGTTCTGCAGTGCAGAGAAATTAGGCACTGTGTAGCTGGGGGCGGGGCTACGATGACGTGATTCACCGCAAATTGGGTCATCAGGTCCCCTCGGCCCACCCACCTGACTCTATTGTGGGCAGCCGAGGGGGGGGGGGGGGGGAGGCTGTGGTGGCATGCAGGAGCCCTGCCTGCCTTTCTGGGGGCCGGGATCGCCACCCGATTTTCGGGAACCTCCCAGCCATTCCGGGAGGGTAGGCAAGTATGAGTAAGGGTGGGTTGAGGTTAGGGGGTGACGGGTAGCGTGCTTACCTCGCCCCAGTTGGGATTGTAAACAATGACCGCCGGCATTTCAGCCCCAACCCTGTCTATCCTTATGTGCTACTGTCTGTCAGAGGACGGCTCATACAGCGCAGAAGGCCCCCACCCGCGTAGTATCATAGGAAGCTTAGTTCTGTTGGGGCTTATTCACACGCGGCTATCAGTCTGGTATTCTTAGCGCAGGTTTTAGTCCAGAAACGTCCGCACCAATGAGGAAAGGACTTGCGCTTGTTGGACGGAGATGTCAATGTCAGCAAGAAATTATAAACACATAAAAAAGCGCAATACAAACCGTCCTCCGCGCTGATAGCGCCCCGGAGCGCCAAGGGTTAACTCTTTGCACATTTGCTGCGGGGGAATGGCTGACAATGCTCAGCTTAGATAAAATGAGGGCTAAGTGTGTAAACTGGAGTAATTATCATTCAGTGCACCCATTAAGTGGGACGTAATTGCGGAGATTAGGAATGGAAATGGGTTTAGGGCGAATACCGGCGTCAGGAGGCCGCAGGGCGAATACAGCCCTCAGGGATCTGTTTACTATTCACATTGTGGTGCATAACGCACTGTGTGACGGCATAGCTCTGCGATACTGAGATGTGTACCGCAGCAGTATATCAATATTACGCCTGCCGGAACACGTTTTCCTGATACAGTCATTACTGCCGACTCCAACTGCCATTTCTCCTGTTACTGGCTGTTCTGCGCATGTGCAAGCCTTGGAGAGAGATAAAGTACCAACCAATCAGCTCCTAACTGTCATTTGTCAAACACAGCCTGTAATGAGATGCGTATACTTTACCGGCTGTTGGGATCCCTGCGGTCAGGATACCGACTCCGGAATCATGACATTCTGACACACCATAAGGTTTATCACAGGTCCGATGGTGCGCAAGCCATTGACGCGTCACTGGGCAATTACCCGCCCCTGCAGCATTAGCATGTGTTTGCCGATCTGCGGCGTATGGGGTCGCAGTAGCGACAGCATTTGTGTCTACCTCTGAATCAGCCGTGTGAGGTCAGGAAGGTTATTTATACTGAACGCCATCAGAATGACCAATTAGCCCCATACCCCAACACTACGTAGTATTATATTGCTATCACCGCAAGTTACCGTATACAGATCGCCGTTACGTCCCCGCAGAGGTGTATAATGCACCAGGTCTGGGGTTTCACTTCCACAAATGTGGGGAAAAATAATACAAAGTTTAAAAATTAGATTCCATTCATTTACAGGCTTAAAATGTTTTAAAACTTTCATTCATTTACATAAAAATGCTTTATTGTGCAACCCCCCCCCCCCCCCCTTCCCCGGAGATCCTGCCATTAACCCTTACTCTGCCCGATACCATTCCATTAACCCTTCCTGGATTACTCTTGATCCTAAGATTGAATGGTTTGGAGTCTCTCTGCTCCCAAGAGATTGTGGGGTGGGGGGAGAGGTAGAGGAGGAGGTGTATTTACAACCTGAGGGATTAGACAGGGATTTGGGTGGCATGTAAAAACTATCATTAACATACCAGACAGGTGAGGGAGAGGGGAGGGGGGACTGAGAGAGCCTGGGGGGCAATACTGTGCTGGCCGCCTAGCTGTGATTGTGTACTATTACTAATAGCGCGGATACGCACAAGGTGACGCAGTGGATGTGTAACGTGTGGCTGGTGTCTGTGCAATAGGCGAGCTCTGAAGTCATTGGGAAAACCGGTGTATTATAAGCAATAGCTGACTCTCCTCACCATTCTAAATCAAATATATTATTATAAATTGCATCAGACATTGGTGAGCGAATAAAAGCACGCCTTAATCCTGTTATTCAGCTATAACTTTATATATATATGTAAATACATGATAACCTTAGCAAGCTCAGTCACCTCAGTACATCAGTACATAAATACTGATGCTCCCGCATCTTGGGTAACTATCCTGGGCTCCTGGAGGAGTAGGTAAGTATCCCGGGATCGTTGCCCCGCAGACTGTATTCTTCCTGACTGGAGTGGGTGTTCAGATTAGGGTTGGCCATCGACCATCGATGATTCTTTGATAGTTTCCCTCCATCCATGGCACAGCATAAACAAATATATATATATTTTTTGAAATGGGCCAGAACATGGAGCATAGCTCCGCCCTGACACCTATGAAGCCCCGCCCCCAGGCTGTGAGTGCCCACGGGCCAGTCACTGAAAGAACAGTGATGACCACTGGTGGGGGGAAACCATTGATGGTCTCCCATGTCATAGATAACCACCATCGATGGACACTCACAGCTTCAGCGGCGAGCACCCTGATGGGCATCCCTAGTTTGGATGGCTTCATGATGCTATTAGCGCTGAATCGCCACATCGTGGCCCCTGCTTTACAAGGACAGGCATCACATCTTTCTATCATGGCACCATGCAACCGCGTTGTCCACTTTGGGATCTGGTCAGCATACCAGCATTTGGGATGCCGGCTGTCGGCAACGTGAACAGTCAGAATGCTGACGGAAGGATTCCAGCATGGATCAACATGCCGGAATACTGACTGCCGGCATCCCGAACGTTAGTATGCCCGGGACACTTAGGTTCAGGCAAAATGGGGGGGGGGGGGGGGGGGGGTGTTACAGTCAGTGAAGTAACTAGAAATTTCACTCCCCCAAACCAAAAGAGTTTATGGTGCCCCCTGGCCCAATTGAAAACAGTGGTGGTCATTCCGAGTTGTTCGCTCGTTGCCGATTTTCGCTATATTACGATTAGTCGCTTACTGCGCATGCGCAAGGTTCAAAGAGCGCATGCGCTTAGTTATTTTACACAAAAGTTAGGTATTTTACTAACGGCATAATGAGGATTTTTCATCGTTCTGGTGATCGTACTGTGATTGACAGGAAGTGGGTGTTTCTGGGCGGAAACTGGACGTTTTCTGGGCATGTGCAAAAAAACGCTGGCGTTTCTGGGTAAAATGCGGGAGTGTCTGAAGAAACGGGGGAGTGTCTGGGCGAACGCTGGGTGTGTTTGTGACGTCAAACCAGGAATGAAACTGTCTGAACTGATCGCAATGGCTGAGTAAGTCTGGAGCTACTCAGAAACTGCTAAGAATTTTATATTCGCAAATCTGCTAAGATAAGATACACTCCCAGAAGGCGGCGGCTTAGCGTGTGCAATGCTGCTAAAAGCAGCTAGCGAGCGAACAACTCGGAATGAGGGCCAGTGTGCGTGGCCTCACTGAAAGGGGCGTGGCCTAACTGAAAGGGGCGTGGCATTGCAGGAAAAGAATACCTTATGCTCCAGTATTGCAGCAACCTGCATGCCCAGACATTGTCTTCCACAGGAAAAAAATCCTGATTCATGCCCTACATTATTTGTCATTTATAGTAATGCCCTTTACACAATATGCCACACACTATAATCCCCATTACACATTATGCCACGCACTATAATCCCCATTACACATTATGCCACACACCGTAATGCCCATTACACAATATGCCACACACCATAATGCCTATTACACAATATGGCACACACTATAATCCCCATTACACAATATGCCACACACTATAATCCCCATTACACATTATGCCACACACCGTAATGCCCATTACACAATATGCCACACACCATAATGCCTATTACACAATATGGCACACACTATAATCCCCATTACACAATATACCACATACCATAATGCCCCTTACACAATATGCCACACACCATAATGCCCATAACACAATATGCCACACAGTAAGGCTTCTAATTACTTTTCAATGACCTGCCAGGGGTTTTATGCTCATTGCTAGGGGTGTGTACTGCTTGTTGCCAGGGGTTTCATGCTTTGGGTGTCATGCTTGTTGCCAGGGGCATGTAATACTCACTGCCAGGGGTTTCATGCTCTGGGTGTCATGCTCATTGCCAGGGGTGTAATGCTCGTTGCCAGGGGTTTCATGCTGTTGGTGTCATGCTTGTTGCTAGGGGTTTCATGCTCTGGGTGTCATGCTTGTTGCTAGGGGTTTCATGGTCTGAATGTCATGCTTATTTCCAGGGGTGTGTAATGCTCTTTGGCAGGGGTGTGTAATGCCCGTTACCAGGGGTTTCATGCTCTGGGTGTAATGCTCATTGTCAGGGGTGTGTAATGCACGTTACCAGGGGTTTCATGCTCTGGGTGTAATGCTCATTGTCAGGGGTGTGTCATGCTCTTTGCCACGGGTTTCATGCTGTCAGTGTCATTTGCATTGCCAGGGGTGTAATGCTCGTTGCCAGGGGTTTTCATGTTTTTGGTGTCATGCTCGTTGCCAGGGGTGTAATGTTGCCGCGGTGCATTCCTTGCACTTCCCGGCTCTGTCAGACGCTAGAGGTCAAGTATGACCTCTAGCATTTGTCACATCCAAGGCGGCAGCCATTTTAGGAGGGACATTTAGCAGATTAACATGCGGACGGCTAGTCCGCATGTCAATCTGCACTTAAACAGCGGTGGTGCCTCCCAACCTTGTGCCTCCAAGCCTCCGCAGTGGCTGCGTGTTATGCCACTGGTTACGGTTAGGCTGCGGGAAGGGGGGAGTGGGGTTAGGATTATGCACCGCCAGGGAGGGATAGGGTTAGGCTGGGGTGGGGGTGGGAGGGTCAGGCTGTAGGAAAGGAGGGTTAGGGGGTAGAAGTAGGTTACCGTACTTACCTTTCAGGTGTTGGGATCCTGCATGTCGGGATGCCGCTGTCGGTATTATAACTGGCGGCATCCCAAGTGTCGGGATCCTGATACCATCCCCTGTATATCACAATGGGATGCAATTAGCCGCAGTGCTTACCACAGGTTTTTACACCCGGAGATAATAAATTAGAAGCCCGCTTGCTTGCGTGGTAAACCGGCGGCTAGCGTGCGTTAACCTATAGATTCTGGGTTGAGAGACCGAGGCCATGGGTTAATGCACTCACTTGTTCACAAGCAGAAACTCGTGGTAAGTGCAGCCTGTGGGCTTACCCTCGGACTGCAATTGAATAGCACTTAGCCCAGGAGCTACAAGCCCGACTGAATCTGGCCTTATGTATTTTCCAGAGGCAGAATAAACAGAGGGGAAGTTAGGTGGCATTGATAATGGGGTGTGGTCACACCTCATGGTTAAGCGCTGTGAATCTCGGGGGCGTGGCCACACCTGCATTCCCCGTCTCTCTGCATGCCAGCCGCATAGAGCGTAGGGAGGCGGAGCTGCTCGGCCAGGCTTTCAGGCAGCTAGACCAATACACACAAAAAAAAACAAGTAAAATAAAAACTATGGCCCTCATTCCGAGTTGATCGGTCGCAAGGCGAATTTAGCAGAGTTACACACGCTAAGCCTACGCCTACTGGGAGTGTATCTTAGCACCCTAAAATTGCGACCGATGTATTCGCATTATTGCGATCACAAACTACTTAGCAGTTTTAGAGTAGCTCCACACTTACTCTGCCTGTGCGATCAGTTCAGTGCTTGTCGTTCCTGGATTGACGTCAGAAACACACCCAGCGTTCGCTCAGACACTCCCCCGTTTCTCCGGCCACTCCTGCGTTTTTTCCGGAAACGGTAGCGTTTTCATCCACACGCCCCTAAAACGCCGTGTTTCCGCCCAGTAACACCCATTTCCTGTCAATCACACTACGATCGCCGGAGCGAAGAAAAAGCCGTGAGTAAAAATCCTATCTTCATAGCAAAGTTACTTGGCGCAGTCGCAGTGCGACTATTGCGCATGTGCACTAAGCGAAATTTCACTGCGATGCGATGAAAAATAACGAACGATCAACTTGGAATTACCCCCTATATGTACAAAATAAGAAATACAAAAAAAGTGCAAAAACCACTGCACACTGATGAATGCTTTATTCCACGTCCATTCATAATCCAGCATGTGATGTAAAATGTTCAGGTTCCTCCACTTTTATTCAGTACACCCCATAGACTCATGGAAGTTATCTTTCCTGTTACTGGAGACTTCTGATGGTGATTATATTATTCTTGGACCATGGCGAGATGGCAGCTGAGACTATTATTACAGAGGTTGGCGCTGCCCGTGTATATAATGCTGTATTATCCATCCTCCCTGTCTGCCTGCATTACTCTGTGTATACAGCCCCAGGCCACCTGTACGTCACAGGCACTGTCAGCAGGTGTGCAATGTCTGACCCACCGCCTCTAGGACTACAGAGGACGCCGGCTTCCTTCAGGCAGAAACGCACATCTTTATATCACCTCTTCATTATGTGGTTCCCCTGCGATACAGCTGTTTTCTATTTCATGGTATTGAGCGTTAGCAATAGATCACTGATCCCTATGCAGAATCAGGGGAGGTGCGCCAAGCCTTGGAGAGAGATAAAGGGGCGCTAATCAGCCCCTAACTGACCCTTATCTAGCACAGGCTATGAAATGACAGAAGCTGATTGCTGCTTTGGGCAGCTGAAAAAGGGGTTATAGTAATCCATGGAATCCAGGAGCATGATGCACGCCTAGGTTGACTAGTGGGTGATCTAACTCTGTGCTCATGAATTGGCGTGACATTGGCTCATTCGTGGTCACTCTAGAATTTGAGAGAGGATAGTGAAATGTGGATCAGATACCTTGATGGGTCCTCAACAGCTCTCCTTTCTATAGGCTGAGGCTTAGCAGTAGTAGCAAAGTCAGGCATCTGGAACAAATGTAGACCTAGACTGGCTCTGGACAGCTTGATTGGTTCTGGACTCATTGGAAAAGATATGGACTTCCTCTAGACATATGGAAGGGCACTGACTCCACCTGGATCAGATCTGGTCTCCTGGACTGGATTTGGGCTTCCTTCTGCACGTGTGGGCTGGATTTGTATGCCCTCTGGATGCATGGTCTGAACATCTGGACGATCTAAGGATTCCGGTCTCCTCTCTGCCTGCTTTTGCAGCTCAGTGCTTGCCAGCTGTCTCCCTGGCAAGGACCGATCTCTGGTATTGGCACTATTACTCTCTGCTGCTGACAGATCTCCTTCTGGAAAATGGCAGCTTTCTCTGTTAGACTGTCAGCTCTCTCTGTTATACTGGCAGCTTTCTCTGTTTGACTGGCAGCTCTCTGTGTTAGACTGGCAGCTTTCTCTGTTAGACTGGCAGCTCTCTCTGTTAGACTGGCAGCTCTTTCTGTTATACTGGCAGCTTTCTCTGTTAGACTGGCAGCTCTTTCTGTTATATTGGCAGCTCTCTCTGCTAGACTGGCAGCTCTCTTTGTTAGACTGGCAACTCTCTCTGTTAGACTGGCAGCTTTCTCTGACTGGAAGCTTTCTCTGTTAGACTGGCAGCTCTCTCTGTTAGAATGGTAGCTTTCTCTGACTGGAAGCTTTCTCTGTTAGACTGGCAGCTTTCTCTGACTGGAAGCTTTCTCTGTTAGACTGGCAGCTCTCTCTGTTAGACTGGCAGCTTTCTCTGACTGGAAGCTTTCTCTGCTAGACTGGCAGCTCTCTCTGTTAGACTGGCAGCTTTCTCTGACTGGAAGCTTTCTCTGCTAGACTGGCAGCTCTCTCTGTTAGACTGGCAGCTTTCTCTGACTGGAAGCTTTCTCTGTTAGACTGGCAGCTCTCTCTGACTGGATGCTTTCTCTGCTAGACTGGCAGCTCTCTCTGTTAGACTGGCAGCTTTCTCTGACTGGAAGCTTTCTCTGCTAGACTGGCAGCTCTCTCTGACTGGAAGCTTTCTCTGTTAGACTGTCAGCTCTCTCTGTTAGACTGACAGCTCTCTGTAAGACTGGCAGCTTTCCCTGTTAGCACCCAAGGAAACTGTACATTGCCCCGAGATGGTTCTCCTCCCATCTCTCTCCAGCCTCCCTGAGCAGGTGAGCACCGGCTCCAGGTGTTACAGGTGTAATAAGAATAATAGGTTGTCCCCTCTGGGCTGCAAGACGGGGATGTATAATATAATATTACGCCAACGAATTTTGCTGATTGAGCATGCTGGCAGGGCTTGCTGGAATGTGTAGTTCCACATCAGCTGGAGTACCCTATTCTTTTATGACAAGCCTGTCCCTGCAGCGGATACTTAGCTGTAGTGAGTGTGGGGACCTGTGATTGGCGCTCTGCACCATATTATGCAGGACACTGATATCAAGTATAACCTCTAGGACTGCAGAGGAGGCTGAATCCTCTAGGACTGCATATCTCAGGAGGACACACGCAGAGAACACCCAGGGAACAGGAGGGGAGGAAAGTCATTAAAAAGTCCTCAGTTTATAATAATTACCCTAATTACCCCAATGTAAACATGTCCTGTTCCATTTCCTGAGTATAGCTCAGTCTCCCCTCCTCCCACTTCCAAGACAGGGAGACAGCTTTACACAAACTCCACCAATTACCCCCTGGCCTTAAATAAACTTTGTTCTCTACTTCCAGATGGGACCATGTTGTGTATGCTGGATCGCACTGTCCCCCGAGTATAGTGCTGCATGCACCTCGCTGTGCCATATAATATAATCACCTATTAGTCACCTGCTGCACTGTGTCTGCTCCGATTACCTCCAACCGGTGTCATCCTACTAACACCTCCACCTGTATCAGCCTACCAACACCTTCACCCGGTGTCATCCTACCAACACCTCCACCCAGGGTCATCCTACCAACACCTCCACCCAGGGTCATCCTACCAACACCTCCACCTGGTGTCACTCTACCAACACCTCCACCCGGTGTCATCCTACCAACACTTCCACCTGTATCAGTCTACCAACACCTCCACCCGGTGTCATCCTACCAACACCTCCACCTGAATCAGCCTACCAACACCTCCACCTGTATCAGTCTACCAACACCTCCACCCAGTGTCATCCTACCAACACCTTCACCCGGTGTCATCCTACCAACACCTCCACCTGTATCAGCCTACCAACACCTTCACCCGGTGTCATCCTACCAACACCTTCACCCGGTGTCATCCTACCAGCACCTCCACCCGGTGTCATCCTACCAACACCTCCACCCGGTGTCATCCTACCTACACCTCCACCTGTATCAGCCTACCAACACCTTCACCCGGTGTCATCCTACCAACACCTCCACCCAGGGTCATCCTACCAACACCTCCACCCAGGGTCATCCTACCAACACCTCCACCTGGTGTTATCCTACCAACACCTCCACCCGGTGTCATCCTACCAACACCTCCACCTGGTGTCATCCTACCAACACCTCCACCTGGTGTTATCCTACCAACACCTCCATCTGTATCAGCCTACCAACACCTTCACCCGGTGTCATCCTACCAACACCTTCACCCGGTGTCATCCTACCAGCACCTCCACCCGGTGTCATCCTACCAACACCTCCACCCGGTGTCATCCTACCTACACCTCCACCTGTATCAGCCTACCAACACCTTCACCCGGTGTCATCCTACCAACACCTCCACCCAGGGTCATCCTACCAACACCTCCACCCGGTGTTATCCTACCAACACCTCCACCCGGTGTCATCCTACCAACACCTCCACCTGGTGTCATCCTACCAACACCTCCACCTGGTGTCATCCTACCAACACCTCCACCCAGGGTCATCCTACCAACACCTCCACCCGGTATCATCCTACCAACACCTCCACCCGGTGTCATCCTACCAACACCTCCACCTGTATCATTCTACCAACACCTCCACCTGTATCATTCTACCAACACCTCCACCCAGTGTCATCCTACCAACACCTCCACGGTGTCATCCTACCAACACCTCCACATGGTGTCATCCTACCAACACCTCCACCTGGTGTCATCCTACCAACACCTCTACCCGGTGTCATCCTACCAACACCTCCACCTGTATCATTCTACCAACAACTCCACCCGGTGTCATCCTACCAACACCTCCACCCAGTGTCATCCTACCAACACCTCCATCCAGTGTCATCCTACCAACACCTCCACCTGTATCATTCTACCTCCAACCGGTGTCATCCTACCAACACCTCCACCTGGTGTCATCCTACCAACACCTCCAACTGTATCATTCTACCAACACCTCCACCCAGTGTCATCCTACCAACACTTTCACCCGGTGTCATCCTACCAACACCTCCACCCGGTGTCATCCTACCAACACCTCCACCTGTATCATTCTACCTCCACCTCCACCCGGTGTCATCCTACCAACACCTCCACCCAGTGTCATCCTACCAACACTTCCACCCGGTGTCATCCTACTAACACCTCCACCCGGTGTCATCCTACCAACACCTCCACCCGGTGTCATCCTACCTACACCTCCATCCGGTATCATCCTACCAACACCTCCATCCGGTATCATCCTACCAACACCTCCACATGTATCATCCTACCAACACCTCCATCCGGTATCATCCTACCAACACCTCCACCTGTATCATCCTACCAACACCTCCATCCGGTATCATCCTACCAACACCTTCATCCGGTATCATCCTACTAACACTTCCACCTGTATCATCCTACCAACACCTCCACTTGGTGTCATCCTACCAACACCTCCACCTGTATCAGCCTACCAACACCTTCACCCGGTGTCATCCTACCAACACCTCCACCCAGGGTCATCCTACCAACACCTCCACCTGGTGTTATCCTACCAACACCTCCACCCGGTGTCATTCTACCAACACCTCCACCTGGTGTCATCCTACCAACACCTCCACTTGGGGTCATCCTACCAACACCTCCACCTGTATCATTCTACCTACACCTCCACCCGGTGTCATCCTACCAACACCTCCACCCGGTGTCATCCTACCAACACCTCCACCTGTATCATTCTACCAACACCTCCACCCAGTGTCATCCTACCAACACCTCCACCCGGTGTCAGCCTACCAACACCTCCACCTGTATCATTCTACCAACACCTCCACCTGTATCATTCTACCAACACCTCCACCCGGTGTCATCCTACCAACACCTCCACACGGTGTCATCCTACCAACACCTCCACACGGTGTCATCCTACCAACACCTCCACATGGTATCATCCTACCAACACCTCCACCTGGTGTCATGCTACCAACACCTCCACCTGTATCATTCTACCTTCACCTCCACCCGGTGTCATCCTACCAACACCTCCACCTGGTGTCATCCTACCAACACCTCCACCTGTATCATTCTACCAACACCTCCACCCAGTGTCATCCTACCAAAACCTCCACCCGGCGTCATCCTACCAACACCTTCACCCGGTGTCATCCTACCAACACCTCCACCCGGTGTCATCCTACCAACACCTCCACCTGTATCATTCTACCAACACCTCCACCCAGTGTCATCCTACCAACACCTCCACCTGTATCATTCTACCTACACCTCCACCCGGTGTCATCCTACCAACACCTCCACCCAGTGTCATCCTACCAACACTTCCACCCGGTGTCATCCTACCAACACCTCCACCCAGTGTCATCCTACCAACACTTCCACCCGGTGTCATCCTACCAACACCTCCATCCAGTGTCATCCTACCAACACCTCCACCTGGTGTCATCCTACCAACACCTCCACCTGGTGTCATCCTACCAACACCTCCACTTGTATAGCGCTGCATGCACCTCGCTGTGCCATATAATATAATCACCTATTAGTCACCTGCTGCACTGTGTCTGCTCCGATTACCTCCAACCGGTGTCATCCTACTAACACTTCCACCTGTATCAGCCTACCAACACCTTCACCCGGTGTCATCCTACCAACACCTCCACCTGTATCAGCCTACCAACACCTTCACCCGGTGTCATCCTACCAACACCTCCACCCAGGGTCATCCTACCAACTCCTCCACCTGGTGTTATCCTACCAACACCTCCACCCGGTGTCATCCTACCAACACCCCCACCTGGTGTCATCCTACCAACACCTCCACCTGGTGTCATCCTACCAACACCTCCACTTGGTGTCATCCTACCAACACCTCCACCTGTAACATTCTACCTACACCTCCACCCGGTATCATCCTACCAAAACCTCCACCCGGTGTCATCCTACCAACACCTCCACCCGGTGTCATCCTACCAACACCTCCACCCGGTGTCATCCTACCAACACCTCCACAGGTATCATTATTATCCTTTATTTATATGGCGCCACAAGGGATCCGCAGTGCCTATTACACAGTACATAATCTAATGAGCAAATAAAAAAACAGCACTTACAGTTCAAGACAATATAGGGCAGGTATAGAAAAACCGGGGTTAGGTGCCATCAAAGGGAGTAAGGCGTATAAGATTGTGTAAGTAAGAAAAGGAAAGGCAGTGAGGAAAGAAGTCCCTGCTCTTGCCAGCTTACAATCTAAAAGGTGAGGTGCTAACAGACCGAGGTGACACAGAAGGGGTAGACAGCGAGCATAGACAAGAGGGTTAGGAGGAGAGTTGGCTGGGTTTTGTGAAGAAGTGGGTCTTGAGAGCCCGTTTGAAGTTTTGTAGAGAGGTGGAGAGTCGGATGGGAAGAGGTAGAGCATTACAGAGAACACCTTTCTGCCAACACCTCCACCTGTATCATCTTACCAACACCTCCACCTGTGATCATTCTACCAACACCTCCACCTGTATCATTCTACCAACACCTCCACCTGTATCATTCTACCAACACCTCCACCTGAATAATCCTACCAACACCTCCAACTGGTGTCATCCTACCAAGACCTCCACCCGGTGTCATCCTACCAACACCTCCACCCAGTATCATCCTACCAACACCTCCACCCAGTATCATCCTACCAACACCTCCACCCAGTGTCATTCTACCAACATCTCCACCTGGTGTCACTCTACCAACACCTCCACCCAGTATCATCCTACTAACACCTCCACCCAGTATCATCCTACCAACACCTCCACCCAGTGTCATTCTACCAACACCTCCACCCAATGTCATTCTACCAACACCTCCACCAGGAATCATCCTACTAACACCTCCACCCAGTATTCTACCAACACCTCCACCCGGTATCATCCTACCAACACCTCCAGCTGGTGTCATCCTACCAACACCTCCACCCGGTGTTATCCTACTAACACACCCACCTTGTATCATACTACTAACATCAACATCTTCGCCTGGTATCACACTACTAACCCCTCCACCTGTATCATCCTACAAACACCTCCACCTGTATCATTCTACCAACACCTCCACCTGGTATCATCCTACCAACACCTCCACCTGTATCATTCTACCAACACCTCCACCTGGTGTCATCCTACCAACACCTCCACCTGTATCATTCTACCAACACCTCCACCTGGTATCATCCTACCAACACCACCCGGTATCATTCTACCAACACCTCCACCCGGTGTCATCCTACCAACACCTCCACCTGTATCATTCTACCAACACCTCTACCCGGTGTCATCCTACCAACACCTCCACCTGTATCATTCTAATAACACCTCCACCTGGTATTATACTATTAACACCTCCACCTGTATCATTCTACCAACACCTCCAGCTGGTATCATTCTACTAACACCTCCACCTGGTATTATACTACTAACACCTCCACCTGGTATCATTCTACTAACACCTCCACCTGGTATCATCCTACTAACATTAAAACCTCCACCTGGTATCATCCTACTAACACCTCCACCTGGTATCATCCTACTAACACCTCCACCTGGTATTATACTACTAACATTAACACCTCCACCTGGTATTAAACTACTAACATTAACACCTCCACCTAGTATTATTCTACTAATACCTCCACCTTGTATTATACTAACACCTCCACCTGGTATTATACTACTAAAATCTCCACCTGGTATCATTGTACTAACACCTTGACCTGGTATTATACTACTAACATCAACATCTGGTATCATAGTACTTACACCTGCACCGGTATTATACTAGTAACACCCTCACTTGTTATCATACTACTTGCACCTCCATCTGGTATAGTACTACTAACACCTCCATCTGCTAAAATACTACTACAGCTTTAAACCTGATTTATGTTTGGATTTATTTCCTCTTTAGAATCTGTGATTGTATCTTCTCCTCTCACCATTTGTGTGTTTTAGATTGTATTGCTCACCTCCTCAGTGGGTGTTGGGCACTGAGGTGTGGTTGCAATCAGTGAACATCCAAACACATTTGTAGCTCTACTTATTAAGGGATAGGAGGCTGAATAAGTCTTGGCTGATGTAGCAAGTGTGAAGAATTCAAAGTGTGGACATTCTAAGCGTGAAGATTACAATGTAATATCATGATTTGCATACAATTGTAAAGTTGTAAAGTACTTACTTTTGCTCAGTGAGGCTTAGGTAATGAAGGCATACTCGCCTTGTGTTTGCACAGTCAAATACAATGTAATCTATCACCTTTCATCAGTTAAACATTAGCCTCACAGGTAGCCTGCATTAATTAGACATAGTATTGCTTTACATAAAACCTAGGGTCAGCTGTGCTGGTCAATGTGCATTCACATACACAAAATGTTCATAACATTAAGGGGTATATTTACTAAGGTCCCGATTTTGACCGAGATGGTGTTTTTTCTTCAAAGTGTCATCTCGGGAATTTACTAAACTCAAATCACGGCAGTGATGAGGGCATTCGTATTTTTTTGGAAGTCCAAAAAAAAAAAATACGAATGAATACACCATCGGTCAAATACGCCTGTAATTTGGTAGAACTCGGTCATTTACTAAAAAGTGCAATTCACAAACACTGCCGACAATAGCCCAACACTGCTGTGAAAAAATACAAATCGTAAAAAAGTGCTAAAATAAAACAGACCTACTTTTTTTTACCGTGTTCTGATAGGCATGCACGGATCCATGAGATCCGTGCATGTTTATCAGTGGGAAGGGGTGGGAAACCAATGGTGGGAAATTTGCGGTCAGCGGTGAGGTTACTTTTGGTCAACCGCTGACCACAAAGTTCCCACCATTGGTTACAATGGAGCGCATAGGCGCTACATTGTTTCACTGCCGTGTGCTGCCTGACATACACTACAGGAGCACACAGCCAATCAGGAGGGTGCCACGACGTGGCGCTCCCTGATTGGCTGAAGGAACCCTCTTAGACAGAAGTCAGGGGGGTTCCTGGCAGTCGGGGAAAGGGGTCCCATGTGAAAACATGGGGCCCCTTTCAGTGCGTGGTCGGGTGTCCGTTTTGTTATTTTGCAAAGTACGTGGATTACAAATAGAACAGAAGAGGACCCATCTACACTGGATTATGTGAGTATAATTTTTCCAACAGGTACCCCATGGATTCTACATGGAGAAGAGGACCGACCCTCGTGTGAACATAGGTAAGTATGTATGTTTGGAGGTGTGGCTGTATGAATTAAACTTTTACTTTCAAGGTGTGTGTCTACTGTTTTTTGGGGGGTATTTTTTTAGTAGTAGTACTACAGGTACCAGTGGGCCCGGTTTTCCACCGCATGCTGGTACTTGTGGTTCTCCAAGTACCAGCTTGCGGGGGAGGCTTGCTGGGACTTGTAGTACTGCTACTAAAAACAATATTCAAATTTTGTCACAAAGGCTATCAGCCCCCCATCCGCCGCCCTTGGATGGGGGGGGGGGGACAGCCTCGGGCTTCACCCCTGGCCCTTGGGTGGCTGGAGGGGGGGGACCCCTTGATTGAAGGGGTCCCCACTCCTCCAGGGTACCCCGGCCAGGGATGACTAGTTGGGTATGTAATGCCAGGGCCGCAGGGACCAATATAAAAGTGTCCCCCGGCTGTGGCATAATGTATCTGGCTAGTGGAGCCCGGTGCTGGTTTCAGAAATACGGGGGACCCCTACGCTTTTTGTCCCCCGTATTTTTGGAACCAGGACCAGGCGCAGAGCCCGGTACTGGTTGATTAAATATGGGGGAACCCCGGTCACTTTTTTCCCCATATTTTTTCAACCAGGACTGGCTCAAAGAGCCCGAGGCTGGTTTTGCTTAGGAGGGGGGACCCCACGCATTTTTTTTTTAGAATTTTAACAATGTTTAATTTTTTACGAAAGGTGCACAATGAAGCCCAGCACGGATCTCACAGATCCGGCCGAGATTCATTGTGTTCAAGTCGGCAGTGTTTTACAATTCACTCCCGTAAAACACTGCCAAAAAATACGAATGACATCGACATCGGTAAATACGAAAATGCAGAATACGACAGCTTAGTAAATTAGTCGTAATAAATTCAAAAAGTTGCAATTTTACACTTTCGATGTCATTCGTGATTGAACTTTAACCTCATTCGGAAAAATACGAATTTTAGTAAATATACCCCTAAGTGTTTGAAAATGGACAGCTGAACAACACCAGAAAACAGGTATTTGAATGTTTTACTTTAACAATTGCAACTTAATTATGCTCTAAGCCTAAATAACTTTAGTTTTAATTAAAACGCACCATTTACCACAAACTGCTTTTCTTAATTTCATTCCATGGTATTGTCTATAAAGCAATTACATCCTTCATTCTCCCTGCAACCCACCCCTCTGTTAACATAGCTGCCTCAATTATCCACTCCCCTCTTACTAACAGTTATCAGCTTTATACTTATCTTTATACTTTGACAATAACATCCACAACCTGTCACTATAAAAACATTCACAAACTACCTACAAGTATATTTATCTCTCTCTTGCTTCTTTTAGCCGGTGACATTCACCAAATCCAGGCCCCAACCACTTGCTCCCTCACATTCACCTGATTTACAGCAATATATAAATCCAACTAACCCAATAAACATCACATGCCTCTGATCACCCTCCAAATCACAAAAATGTGCCTTACGGAATGCACACACTCTTTGTAAAAAATCCATCCATGACATCTTCATATCTAACAACTTCAACCTGCTGGATATAAAAGAAACATGGCTCACACAATAAGACATGGCTTCTCCTGCAGCACTGTCACATTGTGGTCTCCAATTCACAAACTCAATGTCACTGAAGGTCCTCCAATATTCCTCAAACTCACAGAACTATTAACACAATACATTTTCAAGAACTTTCCACCCAACAACTGCTTTCACCTATTTTTGCATTCACTTCTCCTGAGACAGCTGTATCACACCTGAACCAGACTCTAGAAATAACCCTTAATGAAGTGGCTCCAGCTACCTATGACACTCCATTTAAGCCTAAATGTCAACCATGGCACTCTAAATTAACAAGACACCTACAAAAACTGTCACGTAAAGTTGAACGTCAGTGGCATAAATCTTGTACTCCAAGCAACTTCCTCACATATAAGACCATCTACCACTCCTATTGTGATGCCCTGGACACTACCAAAGAAAATATTTTCAATCTCTCATCTCTGCTCAAGCGTGTAACCCCAAGTAACTTTTTAATATATTTAAATCACTTCTCAACCCTCTCTCACCCAACCCACCAGCCACTACCAGTGCACAATTTCTTGCTTCCTACTTCAAGGACAAGATTGACAAGATCCGAGATGAAATGGTATGCTCTTCCTCCGTCAGTGACCTGCACAATTCCATACCTGAACCCTTTGGCACTGAAGATGAAGTATCAACATTCTTCTCATCCTCCTACTCTACTACCTCTCCTCTTGATCTTTCTACTCTATACCCTCACAAAAAAGTAAAGCTCTGTCTCCTGTGCTCATGACAACCTTAACTAAAAGCTGTTATTTCTCTCTCTAAACTTGTATCTTTCCATCACTATTCCTGCATGCAGTGATTACTCACATTCTGAAAAAAACAATATTTTGACCCAAACACTCTCTCAAATTACTGTCCCATCTCTCAGCTCCCATGCCCTTCCAAGCTACTTGAGAGACTTGCCTGCACTCACCTCACACACTTTCTTAACTCATACAATTTATGGGCCCTACACACTGGCCTATCCGCCGCCAAGCTGCCCGACGGTGGATACGGCCGACGAGCGACCCGGCGGGGGGGGGGGGGGGCAGTGACGGGGGAAGTGAAGTTTCTTCCCTCCCCCCGTCACCCAGCTGCATTGAAGTGCAGGCAAATATGGACGAGATCGTCCATATTGGCCTGCATGTACAGCCGACGGGGGACCAGCGTTGAACGAGCCCGTGCATCGTTCATCGCTGGAGCCTCCACACTGTACGATATGAACTTTATCTCGTTCATTAATGAACGAGATCATTCATATCGTGCAGTGATGTCGGCCAGTGTGTAGGGCCCATTACTGAACCCACTTAAGTCAGGCTTTCGTTCCCAACACTCCACAGAGACAGCAATGACGTAAGTAGTGAATGATCTGGTCACTTCTAAGTCCAAAGGCCATTACTATTTTTCTACATCTTTCTGGTTTATACCTCCACTTGGTTTAAACCGCTAATACCAACACCTTCACCTGGCTCATACCACTAATACCAACACCTCTACCTGGATCATACCACTAATACCAACACCTCCAACTGGCTCATACCACCAACACCTCCAACTGGCTCATACCACTAATACCAACACCTCCACCTAGCCCATACCACTAATACTAACACCTCCACCTTGCTCATACCACTAATACCAACACTTCCACCTGGTTCATACTGCTAATACCAACACCTTCACCTGGCTCATACCGCTAATACCAACACCTCCACCTGGCTCATACCACTAATACCAACACCTCCACCTGGCTCATACCAAGACCTCCATGTGGCTCATACCACTAATACCAACACCTCTACCTGGCTCATACTAACACCTCCACATGGCTCATACCACTAATACCAACACCTCCACGTGGCTCATACCACTAATACCAACACCTCCACCTGGCTCATACCACTAATACCAACACCTCCACCTGGCTCATACCACTAATACCAACACCTCCACCTGGCTCATACCACTAATACCAACACCTCCACCTGGCTCATACCACTAATACCAACACCTCCACCTGGCTCATACCATTAACACCAACACCTCCACGTGGCTCGTACCACTAATACCAACACCTTCACCTGGCTCATACCACTAATACCAACACCTCTACCTGGTTCATACTAACACCTCCACGTGGCTCATACCACTAATACCAACACCTCCACCTGGATCATACCACTAACACCAACACCTCCACCTGGCTCATACCATTAACACCAACACCTCCACGTGGCTCATACCACTAATACCAACACCTCCACCTGGCTCATACCACTAATACCAACACCTCCACCTGGCTCATACCACTAATACCAACACCTCCACCTGGCTCATACCACTAATACCAACACCTCCACCTGGCTCATACCACTAATACCAACACCTCCACCTGGCTCATACCACTAATACCAACACCTCCACCTGGATCATACCACTAGCACCTCGATATACGAGCACCCGCCTTATTGGCCTAGTGACTGAGGAATGCGTGATGATGACACAGATGCTGACCTCACCTACACAACATTCAGGTACAGTCTTACACTGAAAAACAAGATGCTACAATCTGAGCAGTGACCCCCACTCTGATGAACGAGTAGCCGGCTGATAATGCCGTCACCTCCCCGTGTCCCTCTGTATATAACCTGGGCCTACAACGGATTGATGACTTGGTTCTGAAGTGATAACATTTATATAATAAAGTATATTCCCAGGTGTAGTGGGCACAGAGCTGGCAGTTTTCTCTCCTCTGAGGACGCGGCGATATCCTGACTGCACATGTCACAGGGAAGAAAAGAAAGGCCGGTCTGGCCTCCTACTGAGGTGCTGCGGCCTTTGATGCCCAGGAGCTTAAAGGGGATTTGTAAGAAGGCGTGATCAGGGCTTTCCCCAGTAATGAAATTGCTGGCCTCCTGGACAGCGCTAGCCCAGTATTACCACTCTCTTCTTCTGACGTCTATCTAGCAACTATTCCAAAACCATCAGCACAAGCAAATGTTGGCAAGATGCTCCCGTTCCTCCCCGCGCTAAGGGAGGTACAACAATGGCACCTATCCCCTTCCCTTGCACAGACTGTGTGCGCTACCCATACAGAGGGGGATCAACCGGACATTTTACTGTAACATTGGGGGGGGGGGGATATCATGAATTACAGCCAAAGAGACTAGCCAAACTGCTCCTCTGCAATTAACCACGTCTGTTCCTGCATGTTCTCTGCTGTGCAAACAACAGAACTCGTCCGGCTGGATATAGTCACCGTAACTCTACGCAGGGGCCATTCTTAATGCTGCATTTTATAATAATACTCTGCATATAGACATTGGTGATTTAGCACAAGGAACAAGCACCTAGCAGGGGGTAGCGGGGCTATTGGTGGAGGAAAAGCCTGCTTTTAGCCGCCAGAAGGGTTGGTCAGGAAGCTGCTGTTTAGGATAGATACTCCCTGCAATTAGGGATCTTAATGCTCTTCCTGTAGGTAGGATTAGAGATCTGAGACAACCATCTAATAGGATTGATTGTGTGCTATGCTAGTTTAAATAAGATTTTACTTACCGGTAAATCTATTTCTCGTAGTCCGTAGTGGATGCTGGGGACTCCGTAAGGACCATGGGGAATAGACGGGCTCCACAGGAGACAGGGCACTTTAAGAAAGAATTTGGATACTGGTGTGCTCTGGCTTCTCCCTCTATGTCCCTCCTCCAGACCTCAGTTAGAGAAACTGTGCCCGGAAGAGCTGACAGTACAAGGAAAGGATTTTGGAATCCAGGGCAAGACTCATACCAGCCACACCAATCACACCGTATAACTTGTGATAAACTTACCCAGTCAACAGTATGAACAACAATGGAGCATCAGATCAACCCTGATGCAACCAAATATAACCCTTATTTAAGCAATAACTATATACAAGTATTGCAGAAGAAGTCCGCACTTGGGACGGGCGCCCAGCATCCACTACGGACTACGAGAAATAGATTTACCGGTAAGTAAAATCTTATTTTCTCTAACATCCTAGTGGATGCTGGGGACTCCATAAGGACCATGGGGATTATACCAAAGCTCCCAAACGGGCGGGAGAGTGCGGATGACTCTGCAGCACCGAATGAGCAAACACAAGGTCCTCCTCAGCCAGGGTATCAAACTTGTAGAACTTTGCAAAAGTGTTTGAACCTGACCAAGTAGCCGCTCGGCACAGCTGTAATGCCGAGACCCCTCGGGCAGCCGCCCAAGAAGAGCCCACCTTCCTAGTGGAATGGGCCTTAACTGATTTTGGCAGCGGCAATCCAGCCGCAGAATGAGACTGCTGAATCGTGTTACAGATCCAGCGAGCAATAGTCTGCTTAGAAGCAGGAGCACCCAGCTTGTTGGATGCATACAGGATAAATAGCGACTCAGTTTTCCTGATTCTAGCCGTTCTGGCTACATAAACCTTCAAAGCCCTGACCACATCTAGTAACTCGGAATCCTCCAAGTCACGAGTAGCCACAGGCACCACAATAGGTTGGTTCATATGAAAGGATGACACCACTTTTGGCAGAAATTGTGGACGGGTCCGCAATTCTGCCCTGTCAATATGGAAAACCAGATAGGGGCTTTTATGTGACAAAGCCGCTAATTCTGACACACGCCTAGCTGAAGCCAAGGCTAATAGCATGACCACCTTCCACGTGAGAAATTTTAACTCCAAGGTTTTGAGTGGCTCAAACCAGTGTGACTTCAGGAAACTCAACACCACGTTAAGATCCCAAGGTGCCACTGGAGGCACGAAAGGAGGCTGAATATGCAGCACTCCCTTTACAAACGTTTGGACTTCAGGAAGAGAAGCCAGTTATTTTTTAAAGAAAATGGATAGAGCCGAAATCTGGACCTTAATGGAACCCAATTTCAGGCCCAAAGTCACTCCCGCCTGTAGGAAGTGAAGGAAACGGCCCAGCTGGAATTCCTCCGTAGGGGCCTTCCTGGCCTCACACCAAGCAACACATTTCCGCCATATACGGTGATAATGTTTAGCCATCACGTCCTTCCTAGCCTTTATCAGCGTAGGAATAACCTCATCCGGAATGCCTTTTTCTGCTAGGATCCGGCGTTCAACCGCCATGCCGACAAACGCAGCCGCGGTAAGTCTTGGAACAGACAGGGCCCCTGTTGCAATAAGTCCTGTCTTAGAGGCAGAGGCCATGGGTCCTCTGTGAGCATTTCTTGCAGATCCGGATACCAAGTCCTTCTTGGCCAATCCGGAACAATGAGTATTGTTCTCACTCCTCTTTTTCTTATGATTCTCAGCACCTTTGGTATGAGAGGAAGAGGAGGAAATACATAAACCGACTGGAACACCCACGGTGTCACTAGTGCGTCTACAGCTATCGCCTGAGGGTCTCTTGACCTGGCGCAATATCTCTGTAGCTTTTTGTTGAGGCGGGATGCCATCATGTCCACCTGTGGCAGTTCCCACCGCCTTGCAATCTGCATGAAGACTTCTTGATGAAGTCCCCACTCTCCCGGGTGGAGGTCGTGCCTGCTGAGGAAGTCTGCTTCCCAGTTGTCCACTCCCGGAATGAACACTGCTGACAGTGTTTTTACGTGATTCTCCGCCCAGCAAAGAATTCTGGTGGCTTCCGCCATCGCCACCCTGCTCCTTGTGCCGCCTTGGCGGTTTACATGAGCCACTGCCGTGATGTTGTCTGACTGAATCAGCACTGATTGGTCGCGAAGCAGGGTCTCCGCTTGACTTAGGGCGTTGTATATGGCCCTTAGTTCCAGGATATTGATGTGAAGGCAAGTCTCCTGACTTGACCACAGACCTTGGAAATTCCTTCCCTGTGTGACTGCCCCCCACCCTCGGAGGCTTGCATCCGTGGTCACCAGGACCCAGTCCTGAATGCCGAATCTGCGGCCCTCTAGAAGGTGAGCACTCTGCAGCCACAACAGGAGAGACACCCTGGCCCTGGGGGATAGGGTGATCAGCCGATGCATCTGTAGATGTGATCCGGACCACTTGTCCAACAGATCCCATTGAAAGGTCCTCGCATGGAACCTGCCGAAGGGAATGGCCTCATATGACGCCACCATCTTTCCCAGGACTAGCGTGCAGTGATGCACCGACACCTGTTTTGGTTTTAATAGGTCTCTGACCAGTATCATGAGCTCCTGAGCCTTCTCCATCGGGAGATAGACCCTCTTCTGGTCTGTGTCCAGAATCATGCCCAGGAAGGGCAGACGAGTCGTAGGAACCAACTGCGACTTTGGAATATTTAGAATCCAGCCGAGAGCGTGCTACGCTGATCAGCAACTGCTCTCTGAACCTCGCCTTTATGAGATCGTCCAAGTATGGGATAATTGTGACCCCTTGCTTTCGCAGGAGCACCATCATTTCCGCCATTACCTTGGTAAATATTCTCGGTGCCGTGGAGAGACCAAACGGCAACGTCTGGAATTGGTAATGACAATCTTGTACCACAAATCTGAGGTACGCCTGATGAGGTGGATAAATGGGGACATGAAGGTATGCATCCTTTATGTCCAGAGACACCATAAAATCCCCCCCTTCCAGGCTTGCGATGACCGCTCTGAGCGATTCCATCTTGAACTTGAACCTTTTCAGGTATATGTTCAGGGATTTTAAATTTAATATGGGTCTGACCGAACCGTCCGGTTTCGGTACCACAAACATGGTCGAATAAAAACCCTTTCCTTGTTGAAGGAGGGGAACCTTGACCACCAGCTGCTGAAGATACAATTTGTGAATTGCAGCTAACACTATTTCCCTCTCGAGGGGGAAAGCTGGCAGGGCCGAATTGAGGTATCGGTGAGGGGGCATCTCTTCGAATTCCAGCTTGTATCCCTGAGACACAATCTCTATCGCCCAGGGATCCACCTGGGAGTGAACCCACTTGTGGATGAAATTTCGGAGACGCAACCCCACCGGGCCTAGCTCCGCCTGTGGAGCCCCAGCATCATGCGGTGGATTTAGTGGAAGCCGGGGAGGACTTCTGTTCCTGGGAACTAGCTGTGTTGTGCAGCTTCTTTCCTCTGCCCCTGCCTCTGGCAAGAAAGGACGCACCTCGGACTTTCTTGCCGTTTTGTGATCGAAAGGACTGCATTTGGTAATACGGTGCTTTCTGAGGTTGTGAGGGAACATATGGCAAAAAATTTGACTTTCCAGCCGTAGCTGTGGAGACCAGGTCCGAGAGACCTTCCCCAAACAATTCCTCACCCTTGTAAGGTAAAACCTCCATGTGCCTTTTTGAGTCGGCATCGCCCTTCCATTGCCAAGTCCACAGGACCCTTCTGGCAGAAATAGACATTGCATTTATTCTAGAGCCCAGTAGGCTAATGTCTCTTTGAGCATCTCTCATATATAGGACAGCGTCTTTTATATGCCCCAGGGTCATTAATATAGTATCGGGAAAGGATACGCCATAAGCAACCGTTTGGAAATCTGCATTTTTCTATCTGGAGATTCCCAAGCCTTTTCACATAACTCATTTAGCTCATGTGAAGGGGGAAAGGTCACCACCTGCCTTTTTTCCCCATACATATGAACCCTCTTGTCAGGGACTGGGGTTTCCTCTGAGATGTGCAATACATCCTTTATTGCTATAATCATATAACGGATGGCTTTAGCCAATTTAGGCTGTAACTTTGCATCATCGCCATCGACACTGGAGTCAGAATCCATGTCGGTATCTGTGTCAACAATCTGGGATAGTGGGCGCTTCTGAGACCCTGGCGGCCTCTGCGACATAGGATCAGGCATGGGCTGAGACCCCGACTGTCCTAAGGTTTCAGCTTTATCCAACCTTTTATGCAAGGAATTAACATTATCATTTAAAACCTTCTACATATCCATCCAATCAGGGGTCGGCACCATTGGCGGCGACCCCACATTCATTTGCTCCCGCTCTGCTTCCACATAGCCTTCCTCGTCAAACATGTCGACACACGCGTACCGACACATCATACACACACACACAGGGGATGCTCTTTTTGAAGACAGTTCCCCCACAAGGCCTTTTGGAGAGACAGAGAGAGAGTATGCCAGCACACACCCCAGCGCTATATGACCCAGGAATTACACAGTAACTTAGTGTTAACCCAGTAGCTGCTGTATACAATGTTTTTGCGCCTAATTTATGTGCCCCCCCTCTCTTTTTACCCTCTTCTACCGTGATTCTGCAGGGGAGAGCCTGGGGAGCTACCTCTCAGCGGAGCTGTGGAGAGAAAATGGCGCTGGTGAGTGCTGAGGAAGAAGCCCCGCCCCCTCAGCGGCAGGCTTCTCTCCCGCGTTTCTGTGTAAAATTATGGCGGGGGCTCATGCATATATACAGTGCCCAACTGTATATATGCCCACTTTTGCCAAGAGGTCTCTAATTGCTGCCAAGGGCGCCCCCCCCTGCACCCTACAGTGACCGGAGTATGTGGGTTGAATGTGGGAGCAATGGCGCACAGCTGCAGTGCTGTGCGCTACCTCAGTGAAGACTGGAGTCTTCTGCCGCCGATTTCGAAGTCTTCTTGCTTCTTTCACCGGCTTCTGTCTTCCGGCTCTGCGAGGGGGACGGCGGCGCGGCTCCGGGATCGGACGACAAAGGGTGAGATCCTGTGTACGATCCCTCTGGAGCTAATGGTGTCCAGTAGCCTAAGAAGCAGGACCTATCTTCAGTGAGTAGGGCTGCTTCTCTCCCCTCAGTCCCACGATGCAGGGAGTCTGTTGCCAGCAGTGCTCCCTGAGAATAAAAAACCTAACAAAATACTTTCTTATCAGGAAACTCAGGAGAGCTCCCTGTAATGCACCCAGTCTCTCTGAGCACAGTCTTAAACTGAGGTCTGGAGGAGGGACATAGAGGGAGGAGCCAGAGCACACCAGTATCCAAATTCTTTCTTAAAGTGCCCATGTCTCCTGCGGAGCCCGTCTATTCCCCATGGTCCTTACGGAGTCCCCAGCATCCACTAGGACGTTAGAGAAAAGGGATTTCTGTATGCAACGTGCAGCGTCTATAAGACAAGAGAGACTAGGCCTCAATATTGAAGATGGTTTTATCCCTTTCTTCATGTTCACCAGACTTTCCCAAACTCTGCCATTACAGTCCAGCTATTAAGGATATCCATGTTTGAGCAGGTTCTATTCTTATCCTGAGTATCATGACAGTGGCAGTATGCTTTCAGTCCAGGCAAGATGAATATGTATGTGTGAGATGGGGACAGGGCTGGTCATGAGTTATTGCTATGACTGAGCCCGAATACGCCGAATTTCCACATTCTTCACATGCTTTATCCATTTCTTGGTTTTCTTTAGTTTTTTTCTCTTTTTTTAATATAAGTGCCTCTTAATGAGATTTGTATTTGCAGGTTAATCCTCGGTGACCCCTCGAACTCCTAATCCAGCTCAACCGGTGCCCAACGTTTGATGAATGGGGTGAAAATCTGCAGAATCTGTTCCACCTTCAGCAAAGTATGGAGAATAATTAGCCAGGGCCGTTCCATCCATCAGCCCTGCCTGAATGGAGCTTGGGTGCAGGGGATGTGTCAGCAGGAGGACACAAAGGCGGAGGGTGGACAAAGAGTGATTGACGGGTTCCTAAAGCTGCACATGGGGCAATTATCTATAGACAGGACACAGTCTCTACAATGTATTGTCCTGGTAGAACAGAGATCCAAACTATAGTGTCGGGAGTTGAATCTAAACTAAAGAAGTGGCTGGCAGGATAAGCTGGCACTTGTAGTTCCACAGCCACCAGTGTATGATTTGTGATCTTTCTAGATGAGGTAGAGCGGTGGGGAGCGCCGACATCCCAATATCGGTGCCCAGTCTGAGGGTAGATACCCATGGGTAAGACTCTATTCTGCACTGGGTAGCACTGAACTACACATTCACATTGTACTCTTTCAAGATGGGGGCGTGCAATGCTCATTTTCCCACGTAGTACCGTGAACATGCAGCATCATACCGTTACTGTAAATTATATTATCAGACTGCGTTATTATAAAGTGTTAGGGAATATAGAGATTACACTAGTACTGCTCGTAACAAAACAGTTACCCTGGAGATTACACTAGTACTGCTAGTAACAACACAGTTATCCCAGAGATTACACTATTACTGCTAGTAAAAACAGGTACTCCATAGATTACACTAGTACTGCTAGTAACAACAGTTACCCCGTAGATTACACCAATACTACTAGTAACAACAGTTACCCCATAGATTACACTAGCACTGCTAGTAACACAACAGTTACTCCGGAGATTACACTAGTACTGCTAGTAACACAACAGTTACCCCATTGATTACACAACAGTTACCCCGTAGATTACACTAGTACCGCTAGTAACAACACTTATCCAACAGACGATACTAGTACTGCTAGTAAATACACTAATCCCCCAGACTATACTAGTACTGCTAGTAACAACACTAATCCCCCAGACTATACTAGTACTGCTAGTAACAACACTTATCCCCCAGACTATACTAGTACTGCTAACACCACCACACTTACCCCGTAGATTACACTAGTACTGTTAGTAACGAAACAGTTACCCCGTAGATTATACTAGTACTGCTAGTAACAGTAGTTACCCCATAGATTACACTAGTACTGCTAGTAAATACACTTATGCCCCAGACTATACTAGTACTGCTAGTAACAACACATCCCCCAGACTATACTAGTACTGCTAGTAACAACAATTATCCCCCAGACTATACTAGTACTGCTAGTAACAACACTTATCCCCCAGACTATACTAGTACTGCTAGTGACAACACTTACCCCCAGACTATACTAGTACTGCTAGTAACAACACTTATCCCCCAGACTATACTAGTACTGCTAGTAACAACACTTATCCCCCAGACTATACTAGTACTGCTAGTAACAACCCCTTTCCCCCAGACTATATCAGTATTGCTAGTAACACTTATCCCCCAGACTGTACCAGTAACAGAACAATTACCCCGCAGATTACACTAGTACTGCTAGTAACATAACAGTTACCCCATAGATTACACTATTACTGCTAGTAACAAAACAGTAACCCCGTAGATTACACTATTACTGCTAGTAAGAAAAATGTTACCCTGTATATTATACTAGTACTGCTAGTAACAGAACACTAACCCTGCAGATTACACTAGTACTGCTAGTAACAGCACTATGTCTGCAAATTACACTAGTACTGATAGTAACAGAGCACTAATCCTGCAGATTACACTAGTACTGCTAGTAACAGAACACTAACCCTGCAGATTACACTAGTACTGCTAGTAACAGCACTATGTCTGCAAATTACACTAGTACTGATAGTAACAGAGCACTAATCCTGCAGATTACACTAGTACTGCTCGTAATAGAACACTTACCCCACAGATTACATTAGTATTGCTAGTAACAAGACACTTACCCTGTGGGTAACACTAATACTGCTAGTAACAGGACACTTACCCTGCGGGTAACACTAATACTGCTAGTAACAGGACACTTACACCACAGATTATTATTTATTACCAGTTATTTATATAGCGCATACATATTCCACAGCGCTGTACAGAGAATATTTGGCCATTCACATCAGTCTCTGCCCCAGTGGAGCTTACAATCTATATCCCTACCACATGTACACACACACATTCACACTAAGGTTAATTTTTGTTAACCTACCAGTATATTTTTGGATTGTGGGAGGAAACCGGAGTACCTGGAGGAAACCCACGCAAGTACGGGGAGAATATACAAACTCCACACAGTTAGGGCCATGGTGGGAATCGAACCCATGACCTCAGTGCTGTGAGGCAGTAATGCTAACCACTACACCATCCGTGCTGCCTACACTAGATTACACTAGCCTCCAAACTTTCAAGCATTCCCTGAAATCTCACCACTTCAGGCAAATTTATCATTCCTGAACCGCTCACATAACCTTCAGCAGCGCTCGTATCTAATAACTTCCATCAGGACTGTATCTGCTATCTGGTGGAACTGCTATGCTATAGATAGCGCCTATCCTTGTGTATCCTTCCTCATTCCCTATAGAGTGTAAACGTGCGAGCAGGGCCCTCCTGCCGCTATGTCTGTCTGTTATTACCCAGTCTTGTGATATCACTGTTGTTTCCAATTGTACAGCGCAACGGACTATGCTGCGCTATGTAAGAACTAAATACATTGCTAGTAACAGAACACTTACCCTGCAGATCACACTAGTACCATTAGTAAAAACATTTATATCTCAGAAGGTCCTACATTTTACAGGTACTCAGGGAGGTGCCAGTAATCTACAGATGCCCTATACTTACTGTAACATGACCTTTGCAGGGTCCGGAGGAACGGTACTAGATGCTTTTGTTTATGGATATAATTATACAGTAATGTTGCGTGTAATATTCATAGATATGATAGCCACTGGGTAATATTAGACCTATACGAGAACTAGACAATGATTTGCTGTTGGGATCCCACCGCTCATCTATAATGGCTTATATCCAACTGGACAAACCCTCAATGAAACGCGTTAGCTCATTATGCAGTCGGACATATCTAATGTTCCAGAGGAAATAGCTTACTGCAGAAACTAGAAATATGGAAACAGAGGACATTCCGGAACTTTCACTACTGAACTTTCCGCTGATAAATTGAGAAAGGATACTTGACGAAGTCGTGAAAGCAACACAAATGAGACACAGCCAGATAAGTGTATACAGAGCAGCAGCCCCCGGTGTCCACCTTTCCACACCAACTGCACCGGGAACACATTGTAAGTAGGACACGGAATTGGACGGTGGCAGCACCGCTGTAACAGGGGAAGATGGAGATTGTCCGGTTTCTGTACGACATACATGTCACATGAGCTGCTGCCGGCAGACGCATACATTGGATGACGCTATACATGTACAATTTTGCTAGGTGAGCAAATGTGCTGAAGTCGCGCAAATACAAAAATTGCGTGAAAAAGACGTAAACATATCCCAACAATTATCACTTGTAGTCCTAGTAACTATCCCTATAACACATCTGCCTGCGGCCGGCGAAACGCACCAAGCTATGCGATTACCAAGAGCAGTGAATGAAACGCACAGCGATGGCTGCACGCAATGCTTATTTCCAGTCAGCCAATGAGATCACTTTGCAGTTCTTTTATTAACAAATAATTTAATATAAAAATGGAAGAACAAAATTCATTTTTCACAATGCATATATATATATAAATATACACATTACATACAGTTCTATGTAACTGGGGTCTTCACAGTGCTATACAGAAATGTGCGCATATAACACACAAGGGGGGAGAGAAGGTTACGTCAGTCTGTGTATGTTACATACACATGTACTGTAAATCCACACGCCCCACTTACTGTATATATAAGTCTATATACCATTGTCCCTGCACTGTATAAGGCATTTGGTGACATCACATATGACATCACAGGCACTTGGGGGTCTCTGTTTAGCAGAAGTCTCTCAAAACGGTGGACTGCGTCCAAAGACAGTGATTGGTCAGCGGCGGAGGAGTAAAGGTCATGGCTCGGGGGCCAAAGGGTCATCTGCAGCCGCAGTTACAGTTTATTGGTCAGCTGTCGGCTGTGGTCAATTCTAGGCAATGGGATTGCAGAATGCATGTAGCTATAGGGTTGCAGGGTAGCGGGAGACATGAGGTCACGCTTTAATGGACATCAGTAGACATGACGTCATAGTTCATTCGCAGAACCTCATGTTGCAGTCTCATGGTCCGCTATAGCAGTGGTGACAGACGGGAGCGGGGTCCATCCTTCAGCTATAGTAAGAGTTAGTAGCACGGGGCAGATCCGGCGGGGAACTTCTCAGGCGGGATAATCTGTTGTAGGCTGGACAGAATCTTCTTCTGATGACCGGCCAGGGTGATCCCAATCCGCAGGAGGTCTCTGGGGGCAGAGGACAGGGGAAGGTCAGTCACATATGTCCACAAGTGGCCACACATCTGTCCATCGGTTTCCAGCTACTCAACCCACTGCCGACCAACTGCCCTTACCCGCTCATCAGGCTCCTCTCTTACACAATTACCCCCAGTAACTGCCCATCCCATATTCTGCGCATATACTACACTACGGACCCCCACAACTCCTCCCTACTGCCCCTCATCCACGCTACAAACCCCAACTCCTCCCTACTGCCCCCTCATCTATTATATGTATGATACCACACTACCTGCCCCCAACTCCTCCCTACTGCCCCTCATCCAGGCTACAAACCCCAACTCCTCCCTACTGCCCCCTTATCTATTATATGTATGATACCACACTACCTGCCCCCAACTCCTCCCTACTGCCCCTCATCCAGGCTACAAACTCCAACTCCTCCCTACTGCCCCCTCATCTATTATATGTATGATACCACACTACCTACCCCCAACTCCTCCCTACTGCCCCCTCATCTATTATATGTATACCACACTACCTGCCCCCAACTCCTCCCTACTGCCCCCTCATCTATTATATGTATACCACACTACCTGCCGCCAACTCCTCCCTACTGCCCCCTCATCTATTATATGTATGATACCACACTACCTGCCCCCAACTCCTCCCTACTGCCCCTCATCCAGGCTACAAACCCCAACTCCTCCCTACTGCCCCTCATCCAGGCTACAAACCCCAACTCCTCCCTACTGCCCCCTTATCTATTATATGTATGATACCACACTACCTGCCCCCAACTCCTCCCTACTGCCCCTCATCCAGGCTACAAACCCCAACTCCTCCCTACTGCCCCCTTATCTATTATATGTATGATACCACACTACCTGCCCCGAACTCCTCCCTACTGCCCCTCATCCAGGCTACAAACCCCAACTCCTCCCTACTGCCCCCTTATCTATTATATGTATGATACCACACTACCTGCCCCCAACTCCTCCCTACTGCCCCTCATCCAGGCTACAAACCCCAACTCCTCCCTACTGCCCCCTCATCTATTATATGTATGATACCACACTACCTACCCCCAACTCCTCCCTACTGCCCCCTCATCTATTATATGTATACCACACTACCTGCCCCCAACTCCTCCCTACTGCCCCCTCATCTATTATATGTATACCACACTACCTGCCGCCAACTCCTCCCTACTGCCCCCTTATCTATTATATGTATGATACCACACTACCTGCCCCGAACTCCTCCCTACTGCCCCTCATCCAGGCTACAAACCCCAACTCCTCCCTACTGCCCCCTTATCTATTATATGTATGATACCACACTACCTGCCCCCAACTCCTCCCTACTGCCCCTCATCCAGGCTACAAACCCCAACTCCTCCCTACTGCCCCCTCATCTATTATATGTATGATACCACACTACCTACCCCCAACTCCTCCCTACTGCCCCCTCATCTATTATATGTATACCACACTACCTGCCCCCAACTCCTCCCTACTGCCCCCTCATCTATTATATGTATACCACACTACCTGCCGCCAACTCCTCCCTACTGCCCCCTCATCTATTATATGTATGATACCACACTACCTGCCCCCAACTCCTCCCTACTGCCCCTCATCTATTATATGTATGATACCACACTATCTGCCCCCTCATCTATTATATGTATACCACACTACCTACCCCCAACTCCTCCCTACTACCCCCTCATCTATTATATGTATACCACACTACCTGCCCCCAACTCCTCCCTACTGCCCCCTCATCTATTATATGTATACCACACTACCTGCCCCCAACTCCTCCCTACTGCCCCTCATCCAGGCTACAAACCCCAACTCCTCTCTACTGCCCCCTTATCTATTATATGTATGATACCACACTACCTGCCCCCAACTCCTCCCTACTGCCCCTCATCCACGCTACAAACCCCAACTCCTCCCTACTGCCCCCTCATCTATTATATGTATGATACCACACTACCTACCCCCAACTCCTCCCTACTGCCCCCTCATCTATTATATGTATACCACACTACCTGCCCCCAACTCCTCCCTACTGCCCCCTCATCTATTATATGTATACCACACTACCTGCCGCCAACTCCTCCCTACTGCCCCCTCATCTATTATATGTATGATACCACACTACCTGCCCCCAACTCCTCCCTACTGCCCCTCATCTATTATATGTATGATACCACACTATCTGCCCCCTCATCTATTATATGTATACCACACTACCTACCCCCAACTCCTCCCTACTACCCCCTCATCTATTATATGTATACCACACTACCTGCCCCCAACTCCTCCCTACTGCCCCCTCATCTATTATATGTATACCACACTACCTGCCCCCAACTCCTCCCTACTGCCCCCTCATCTATTATATGTATACACCACACTACCTGCCCCAACTCCTCCCTACTGCCCCTCATCTATTATATGTATTATACCACACTACCTGCACCAAATCCTCCCTACTGCCCCCTCATATATTATATGTATTATACCACACTACCTACCCCCAACTTCTCCCTACTGCCCCCTCATCCATTATATGTATACCACACTACTTACCCCCAACTCCTCCCTACTGCCCCTCATCTATTATATATATATACACCACACTACCTACCCCAACTCCTCCCTCATCTATTATATGTATGATACCACACTACCTGCCCCAACTCCTCCCTACTGCCCCCTCATCTATTATATGTATTATACCACACTACCTGCCCCCTCATCTATTATATGTATACCACACTACCTGCCGCCAACTCCTCCCTACTGCCCCCTCATCTGTATGATACCACACTACCTGCCCCCAACTCCTCCCTACTGCCCCTCATCTATTATATGTATGATACCACACTATCTGCCCCCTCATCTATTATATGTATACCACACTACCTACCCCCAACTCCTCCCTACTACCCCCTCATCTATTATATGTATACCACACTACCTGCCCCCAACTCCTCCCTACTGCCCCCTCATCTATTATATGTATACCACACTACCTGCCCTCAACTCCTCCCTACTGCCCCTCATCTATTATATGTATACACCACACTACCTGCCCCAACTCCTCCCTACTGCCCCTCATCTATTATATGTATTATACCACACTACCTGCACCAACTCCTCCCTACTGCCCCCTCATCTATTATATGTATACACCACACTACCTGCCCCAACTCCTCCCTACTGCCCCCTCATATATTATATGTATTATACCACACTACCTGCCCTCAACTCCTCCCTACTGCCCCTCATCTATTATATGTATACACCACACTACCTGCCCCAACTCCTCCCTACTGCCCCCTCATATATTATATGTATTATACCACACTACCTACCCCCAACTTCTCCCTACTGCCCCCTCATCCATTATATGTATACCACACTACTTACCCCCAACTCCTCCCTACTGCCCCTCATCTATTATATATATACACCACACTACCTACCCCAACTCCTACCTACTGCCCCCTCATCTATTATATGTATGATACCACACTACCTGCCCCAACTCCTCCCTACTGCCCCCTCATCTATTATATGTATTATACCACACTACCTGCCCCAACTCCTCCCTACTGCCCCCTCATCTATTATATGTATTATACCACACTACCTGCCCCCAACTCCTCCCCACTGCCCCCTCATCTATTATATGTATTATACCACACTACCTGCCCCAACTCCACACTACTGCCCCCTCATCTATTATATGTATTATACCACACTACCTGCCCCCAACTCCTCTCTACTGTCCCCTCATCTATTATATATATACCACACTACCTGCCCCCAACTCCTCCCTACTGCTCCCTCATATATTATATGTATGATCCCACACTACCTGCCCCCAACTCCTCACTACTGCCCCCTCATCTATTATATGTATTATACCACACTACCTGCCCCCAACTCCTCCCTACTGCCCCTCATCCACTCTACAAACCCCAACTCCTCCCTACTGCCCCCTCATCTATTATATGTATGATACCACACTACCTGCCCCCAACTCCTCCCTACTGCCCCCTCATCTATTATATTTATGATCCCACACTACCTACCCCCAACTCCTCCCTACTGCCCCACATCCACGCTACAAACCCCAACTCCTCCCTACTGCCCCCTCATCTATTATATGTATGATACCACACTACCTACCCCCAACTCCTCCCTACTGCCCTTCATCCACGCTACAAACCCCAACTCCTCCCTACTGCCCCCTCATCTATTATATGTATGATACCACACTACCTACCCCCAACTCCTCCCTACTGCCCCCTTATCTATTATATATACACACCACACTACCTGCCCCCAACTCCTCCCTACTGCCCCCTTATCTATTATATATACACACACCACACTACCTGCCCCCAACTCCTCCCTACTGCCCCCTCATCTATTATATGTATTATACCACACTACCTGCCCCAACTCCTCCCTACTGCTCCCTCATCTATTATATGTATTATACCACACTACCTGCCCCCAACTACTCCCTACTGCCCCCTCATCTATTATATGTATACCACACTGCTTGCCCCAACTCCTCCCTACTGCCCCCTCATCTATTATATGTATACCACACTACTTACCCCCAACTCCTCCCTACTGCCCCCTCATCTATTATATGTATGATACCACACTACCTGCCCCCAACTCCTCCCTACTGCCCCCTCATCTATTATATGTATACCACACTACCTGCCCCCAACTCCTCCCTACTACCCCATATCTATTATATATATATACCACACTACCTGCCCCAACTCCTCCCTACTGCCCCCTCATCTATTATATGTATACACCACACTACCTGCCCCCAACTCCTCCCTACTACCCCTCATCTATTATATATATACCACACTACCTGCCCCCAACTCCTCCCTACTGCCCCCTCATCTATTATATATATACCACACTACCTGCCCCCAACTCTTCCCTACTGCCCCCTCATCTATTATATGTATACCACACTACCTGCCCCAACTCCTCCCTACTGCCCCTCATCTATTATATGTATTATACCACACTACCTACCCCCAACTCCTCCCTACTGCCACCTCATCTATTATATATACACCACACTACCTGCCCCCAACTCCTCCCTACTGCCCCCTCATCTATTATATGTATACCACACTACCTGCCCCCAACTCCTCCCTACTGCCCCCTCATCTATTATATGTTTACCACACTACCTGCCGCCAACTCCTCCCTACTGCCCCCTCATCTATTATATGTATGATACCACACTACCTGCCCCCAACTCCTCCCTACTGCCCCCTTATCTATTATATATACACACACCACACTACCTTCCCCCAACACCTCCCTACTGCCCCCTCATCTATTATATGTATTACACACTACCTGCCCCCAACTCCTCCCTACTGCCCCCTCATCTATTATATGTATACCACACTACCTGCCCCAACTCCTCCCTACTGCCCCCTCATCTATTATATGTATTATACCACACTACCTGCCCCCAACTCCTCCCTACTGCCCCCTCATCTATTATATGTATACCACACTGCCTGCCCCAACTCCTCCCTACTGCCCCCTCATCTATTATATGTATACCACACTACTTACCCCCAACTCCTCCCTACTGCCCCCTCATCTATTATATGTATGATACCACACTACCTGCCCCCAACTCCTCCCTACTGCCCCCTTATCTATTATATATACACACCACACTACCTGCCCCCAACTCCTCCCTACTGCCCCCTCATCTATTATATGTATACCACACTACCTGCCCCAACTCCTCCCTACTGCCCCCTCATCTATTATATGTATTTCTCTGACGTCCTAGTGGATGCTGGGAACTCCGTAAGGACCATGGGGAATAGCAGCTCCGCAGGAGACTGGGCACAAAAGTAAAGCTTTAGGACTACCTGGTGTGCACTGGCTCCTCCCCCTATGACCCTCCTCCAAGCCTCAGTTAGATTTTTGTGCCCGACCGAGAAGGGTGCACACTAGGGGCTCTCCTGAGCTCTTAGTGAAAGTTTAGTTTTAGGTTTTTTATTTTCAGTGAGACCTGCTGGCAACAGGCTCACTGCATCGAGGGACTAAGGGGAGAAGAAGCGAACTCACCTGCGTGCAGAGTGGATTGGGCTTCTTAGGCTACTGGACACCATTAGCTCCAGAGGGACCGAACACAGGCCCAGCCTCGGAGCTCGGTCCCAGAGCCGCGCCGCCGGCCCCCTTACAGAGCCAGAAGCAAGAAGAGGTCCGGAAAAATCGGCGGCAGAAGACATCCTGTCTTCACCAAGGTAGCGCACAGCACTGCAGCTGTGCGCCATTGCTCCTCAGCACACTTCACACTCCGGTCACTGAGGGTGCAGGGCGCTAGGGGGGGCGCCCTGAGCAGCAATAAAAACACCTTGGCTGGCGAAAATACATCACATATAGCCCCCAGGGCTATATGGATGAATTTTAACCCCTGCCAGATTCCACAGAAAAACGGGAGAAAAGGCCGCCGAGAAGGGGGCGGAGCCTATCTCCTCAGCACACTGGCGCCATTTTCTCTCACAGCTCCGTTGGAGGGAAGCTCCCTGGCTCTCCCCTGCAGTTACTACACTACAGAAAGGGGTTAAAAAAGAGAGGGGGGCACTAATTAGGCGCAGTATAACAATACAGCAGCTATAAGGGGAAAAACACTTATATAAGGTTATCCCTGTATATATATATAGCGCTCTGGTGTGTGCTGGCATACTCTCCTTCTGTCTCCCCAAAGGGCTAGTGGGTCCTGTCCTCTATCAGAGCATTCCCTGTGTGTGTGCTGTGTGTCGGTACGTTGTGTCGACATGTATGAGGAGGAAAATGAGGTGGAGGCGGAGCAATTTGCCTGTAACAGAGATGTCACCCCCTAGGGAGTCGACACCTGAGTGGATGAGCTTATGGAAGGAATTATGTGACAGTGTCAGCTCTTTACAAAAGATTGATGACATGAGACAGCCGGCGACTCAGTCTGTGCCTGTCCAGGTGTCTCAAAAGCCATCTGGGGCTCTAAAACGCCCGTTACCGCAGATGGCAGATACAAACGCCGACACGGATACTGACTCCAGTGTCGACGATTAAGAGACGAATGTGACTTCCAGTAGGGCCACACGTTACATGATTGAGGATATGGAAAATGTTTTTACACATTTCTGATAATACCAGTACCACTAAAAAGGGTATTATGTTGGGTGAGAAAAAACTGCCTGTAGTTTTTCCTGCATCTGAGGAATTAAATGAAGTGTGTGATGATGCGTGGGTTTCCCCCGATAAAAAAACTGATAATTCCTAAAAAGTTATTGGCATCATACCCCTTCCCGCCAGAGGATAGGGCACGTTGGGAAACACCCCTTAGGGTGAATAAAGCGCTCACACGCTTGTCTAAACAGGTGGCACTACCGTCCCCGGATACGGCCGCCCTTAAGAAACCTACTGACAGAAAGCAGTAAAATATCCTAAAATGTATATACACTCACACGGGTGTGATACTGCGACCAGCAATCGCCTCAGCCTGGATGTGCAGTGCTGGGGTGGCTTGGTCGGATTCCCTGACTGACAATATTGATACCCTAGATAAGGACAGTATATTACTAACTATAGAGCATTTAAAAGATGCATTTCTATATAAGCGTGATGCACAGAGGGATATTTGCCGACTGGCATCAAGAGTAAGTGCGCTGTCCATTTCTGCCAGAAGAAGGTTATGGACAAGACAGTGGTCAGGTAATGCTGATTCCAAACGGCATATGGAAGTATCGCCTTATAAAAGGGAGGAGTTATTTGGGGTAGGTCTGACAGACCTGGTGGCCACGGCAACGGCTGGAAAATCCACATTTTTACCCCAGGTAGCTTCTCAACCTAAGAAGACGCCGTATTATCAGGCGCAGTCCTTTCGGCCCCATAAGGGCAAGCGGGCAAAAGGCGCCTCATTTCTGCCCCGTGGCAGAGGGAGAGGAAAAAGGCTGCAGCAAACAGCCAATTCCCAGGAACAAAAGCCCTCTCCCGCCTCTGCTAAGTCCTCAGCATGACGCTGGGGCTTTACAAGCGGTCTCAGGCACGGTGGGGGCCCGTCTCAAGAAATTTGAGACGTCTCCCCCTCGCCGTTTCATAAAGTCTGCTTTACCGACGTCTCCCTCAGACAGGGAGACAGTATTGCAAGCCATTCACAGGCTGTATTCCCAGCAGGTGATAATCAAGGTACCTCTCCTGCAACAGGGAAAGGGGTACTATTCCACACTATATTGTGGTACCGAAGCGGGACGGCTCGGTGAGACCAATTTTAAATCTAAAATCCTTGAACACTTACATACAAAGGTTCAAATTCAAGATGGAGTCACTCAGAGCAGTGATTGCAAACCTGGAAGAAGGGGACTATATGGTCTCTCTGGACATCAAAGATGCTTACCTACATGTCCAAATTTACCCTTCTCCAAGGGTACCTCAGGTTTGTGGTACAGAACTGTCACTATCAGTTTCAGACGCTGCCGTTTGGATTGTCCACGTCTTTACCAAGGTAATGGCCGAAATGATGATACTCCTTCGAAAGAAGGGAGTTTTAGTTATCCCTTACTTGGACGATCTCCTGATAAGGGCAAGATCCAGGGAACAGTTGGAAGTCGGGGTAGCACTATCTCAGGTAGTGCTGCGGCAGCACGGTTGGATTCTCAATATTCCAAAATCGCAGCTGATCCCGACGACACGCCTTCTATTCCTAGGGATGATCCTGGACACAGTCCAGAAAAATGTGTTTTGTCCCGGAGGAGAAAGCCAGGGAGTTATCCGAACTAGTCAGAAACCTCCTAAAACCAGGCCAAGTGTCAGTGCATCAGTGCACAAGGGTCCTGGGAAAAATGGTGGCTTCCTACGAAGCAATTCCATTCGGCAGATTCCACGCAAGAACTTTCCAGTGGGACCTGCTGGACAAGTGGTCCGGATCGCATCTTCAGATGCATCAGCGGATAACCCTGTCACCAAAGACAAGGGTGTCTCTCCTGTGAACAGGACTGGGTCCTGGTGACCACGGATGCCAGCCTGCGAGGCTGGGGAGCAGTCACACAGGGAAGAAATTTCCAGGGCTTGTGGTCAAGCCTGGAGACATCACTTCACATAAATATTTGGAGCTAAGGGCCATTTACAATGCCCTAAGCCAAGCAAGACCTCTGCTTCAAGGTCAGCCGGTGCTGATCCAGTCGGACAACATCACGGCAGTCGCCCACGTAAACAGACAGGGCGGCACAAGAAGCAGGAGGGCAATGGCAGAAGCTGCAAGGATTTTTCGCTGGGCGGAAAATCATGTGATAGCACTGTCAGCAGTGTTCATTCCGGGAGTGGACAACTGGGAAGCAGACTTCCTCAGCAGGCACGACCTCCACCCGGGAGAGTGGGGACTTCAACCAGAAGTCTTCCACGTGATTGTAAACCATTGGGAAAAACCAAAGGTGGACATGATGGCGTCCCGCCTAGACAAAAAATTGGACAGGTATTGCGCCAGGTCAAGGGACCCTCAGGCAATAGCTGTGGACGCTTTGGTAACACCGTGGGTGTACCAGTCAGTGTATGTGTTCCCTCCTCTTCCTCTCATACCAAAAGTACTGAGAATTATAAGACGGAGGGGAGTAAGAACTATACTCGTGGCTCCGGATTGGCCAAGAAGGACTTGGTACCCGGAACTTCAAGAGATGCTCACGGAGGACCCGTGGCCTCTACCTCTAAGAAGGGACCTGCTCCAGCAAGGACCCTGTCTATTCCAAGACTTACCGCGGCTGCGTTTGACGGCAGGGCGGTTGAACGCCGGATCCTGAAGGAAAAAGGCATTCCGGATGAAGTCATCCCTACCCTGATCAAGCCAGGAAGGATGTAACCGCAAAGCATTATCACCGCATTTGGCGAAAATATGTTGCGTGGTGCGAGGCCAGTAAGGCCCCGATGGAGGAATTTCAACTAGGTCGATTCCTGCATTTCCTGTAAACAGGAGTGTCTATGGGCCTAAAATTGGGGTCCATTAAGGTTCAAATTTCGGCCCTGTCAATTTTCTTCCAGAAAGAACTAGCTTCAGTTCCTGAAGTTCAGACGTTTGTAAAAGGGGTACTGCATATACAGCCTCCTTTTGTGCCTCCAGTGGCACCTTGGGATCTCAATGTAGTTTTGGGGTTCCTAAAGTCACATTGTTTTGAACCACTTGAATCTGTGGAGTTAAAATATCTCACATGGAAAGTGGTCATGTTGTTGGCCCTGGCCTCGGCCAGGCGCGTGTCAGAATTGGCGGCTTTATCCTGTAAAAGCCCTTATCTGATCTTCCATTCAGACAGGGCGGAATTGAGGACTCGTCCTCATTTTCTCCCTAAGGTGGTTTCAGTGTTTCATCTGAACCAACCTATTGTGGTACCTGCGGCTACTAGTGACTTGGAGGACTCCAAGTTGTTGGACGTAGTCAGGGCCTTGAAAATATATGTTTCCAGGACGGCTGGAGTCAGAAAATCTGACTCGCTGTTTATCCTGTATGCACCCAACAAGCTGGGTGCTCCTGCTTCTAAGCAGACTATTGCTCGTTGGATTTGTAGCACAATTCAGCTTGCACATTCTGTGGCAGGCCTGCCACAGCCAAAATCTGTAAAAGCCCATTCCACAAGGAAGGTGGGCTCATCTTGGGCGGCTGCCCGAGGGGTCTCGGCGTTACAACTTTGCCGAGCAACTACTTGGTCAGGGGCAAACACGTTTGCTAAATTCTACAAATTTGATACCCTGGCTGAGGAGGACCTGGAGTTCTCTCATTCGGTGCTGCAGAGTCATCCGCACTCTCCCGCCCGTTTGGGAGCTTTGGTATAATCCCCATGGTCCTTACGGAGTTCCCAGCATCCACTAGGACGTCAGAGAAAATAAGAATTTACTTACCGATAATTCTATTTCTCGTAGTCCGTAGTGGATGCTGGGCGCCCATCCCAAGTGCGGATTGTCTGCAATACTTGTACATAGTTATTGTTACAAAAATCGGGTTATTATTGTTGTGAGCCATCTTTTCAGAGGCTCCTCTGTTATCATGCTGTTAACTGGGTTCAGATCACAGGTTGTACGGTGTGATTGGTGTGGCTGGTATGAGTCTTACCCGGGATTCAAAATCCTTCCTTATTGTGTACGCTCGTCCGGGCACAGTATCCTAACTGAGGCTTGGAGGGGGGTCATAGGGGGAGGAGCCAGTGCACACCAGGTAGTCCTAAAGCTTTACTTTTGTGCCCAGTCTCCTGCGGAGCCGCTATTCCCCATGGTCCTTACGGAGTTCCCAGCATCCACTACAGACAACGAGAAATAGAATTATCGGTAAGTAAATTCTTATTTATACCACACTACCTGCCCCAACTCCTCCCTACTGCCCCCTCATCTATTATATGTATACCACACTACTTACCCCCAACTCCTCCCTACTGCCCCCTCATCTATTATATGTATGATACCACACTACCTGCCCCCAACTCCTCCCTACTGCCCCCTCATCTATTATATGTATACCACACTACCTGCCCCCAACTCCTCCCTACTACCCCATATCTATTATATATATACCACACTACCTGCCCCAACTCCTCCCTCATCTATTATATGTATACCACACTACCTGCCCCCAACTCCTCCCTACTGCCCCCTCATCTATTATATGTATTATACCACACTACCTGCCAACTCCACCCTACTGCCCCCTCATATATTATATGTATACCACACTACCTGCCCCAACTCCTCCCTACTGCCCCCTCATCTATTATATGTATACCACACTACCTGCCCCCAACTCCTCCCCACTGCCCCCTCATCTATTATACACATGATACCACACTACCTGCCCCAACTCCTCCCTACTGCCCCCTCATCTATTATATGTATACCACACTACCTGCCCCCAACTCCTCCCCACTGCCCCCTCATCTATTATACACATGATACCACACTACCTGCCCCAACTCCTCCCTACTGCCCCCTCATCTATTATATGTATACCACACTACCTGCCTCCAACTCCTCCCTACTGCCCCCTCATATATTATATGTATACCACACTACCTGCCCCAACTCCTCCCTACTGCCCCCTCATCTATTATATGTATACCACACTACCTGCCTCCAACTCCTCCCTACTGCCCCCTCATCTATTATACACGATACCACACTACCTGCCCCAACTCCTCCCTACAATCCCTACATTTATTGTATTTGGACAAGAAACACTGAAGCAAATCTATTCACAACAAGTAGCGCAGCTGTGCCCCAGCGAGAGTCACATGATCAGCGCAGCTGTGCCCCAGCGAGAGTCACATGATCAGCGCAGCTGTGCCCCAGCGCGAGTCACATGATCAGCGCAGCTGGGCCCCAGCGAGAGCCACATGATCAGCGCAGCTGGGCCCCAGCGAGAGCCACATGATCAGCGCAGCTGGGCCCCAGCGAGAGTCACATGATCAGCGCAGCTGTGCCCCAGCGAGAGTCACATGATCAGCGCAGCTGGGCCCCAGCGAGAGTCACATGATCAGCGCATCTGTGCCCCAGCGAGAGTCACATGATCAGCGCAGCTGGGCCCCAGCGAGAGTCACATGATCAGCGCAGCTGGGCCCCAGCGAGAGTCACATGATCAGCGCAGCTGGGCCCCAGCGAGAGTCACATGATCAGCGCAGCTGGGCCCCAGCGAGAGCCACATGATCAGCGCAGCTGGGCCCCAGCGAGAGTCACATGATCAGCGCAGCTGGGCCCCAGCGAGAGCCACATGATCAGCGCAGCTGGGCCCCAGCGAGAGCCACATGATCAGCGCAGCTGGGCCCCAGCGAGAGTCACATGATCAGCACAGCTGTGCCCCAGCGAGAGTCACATGATCAGCGCAGCTATGCCCCAGCGAGAGTCACATGATCAGCGCAGCTGGGCCCCAGCGAGAGTCACTTGATCAGCGCAGCTGTGCCCCAGCGAGAGCCACATGATCAGCGCAGCTGTGCCCCAGCGAGAGTCACATGATCAGCACAGCTGTGCCCCAGCGAGAGTCACATGATCAGCGCAGCTGGGCCCCAGCGAGAGTCACATGATCAGCACAGCTGTGCCCCAGCGAGAGTCACATGATCAGCGCAGCTGGGCCCCAGCGAGAGTCACATGATCAGCGCAGCTGTGCCCCAGGTTCCATAAACACATGATGCGGCGATATACGCCCATAAATTAGATATTACAATCAGCATCAGAGTAACTCCACAGTCAGCCAATCAGAAGCTGCTAGCTTGCGGTCGCCCACCATTACCAGCCCTCAAGGGTGATCGGGCTACTTGCAGGCCTAACTGCGCCGCCGCGCAGCCCTGCAAGTGCCGCAATTACCACACTGCGCAAACCGGCGAGCACCCAACATCCCATCAGCCCCATAGAGGGGAACCATGAAACCCCCCCAGCCCTGACCCCCGCCACTTACTCTGTGTTTAGCTGTCGCACTCGGCTGAACGTTGTAAATCCGGCATTCCTGAAACCCTCCTCATATCGCCCCATTTTGATGGCGTGCAGCCACTCGCCCACAGAGGAGAAGGAGGAATAGTGGGGGGTGCGCTGGTCGAGCAGAGGCTGCGATGATCTGCGGGGAGAGAAGGGAGACTCAGGGATTATGGTAATTAGGACGCTGTGTACACGATACAATGGGCCTATTATCTCCGTCCTACGCCCCCACCCCTTAACTTGCAACTTCCTCTGCTGCCAGCTAACCTTGAACTGTGACCCAGTGAACGACCTGCAGAACATTCCTCCATTCTAGTCTCTGCAGACCAGTCACCGCTTCCTCTTCCCCACTTAACCCTTTCCCTGCCTCAGCCAGTCTGGCAATTAACCCCCTTGCCTCCAGATGAGAATAGCGCGGCCCGTACCCTGGCTGCTCCCGGGCGGTTATTTTCAGGCTGGCCGGGTTGCGGATAAGCTTGTCCAGAGAGCTGACAATTTCTGTGAAGCGGGGCCGGGAGGCTCGGTCTCGCTGCCAGCAGTCCAGCATCAGTTGGTGCAGCGCCGAGGGGCAGTCCGGCGGTGCCGGCAGACGGTAGTCCTGCTCTATGGCATTTATCACCTGTATGGAGAGAGCGGGGAATAGCGGGTGAACATTGCGGTCACCGGACAGCGGGCCACCCAGGAGACGTAGGAACTAGAAGCCAACTCACGTCTTGGTTGGACATGTCCCAGTATGGCCGCTCTCCGAAGGACATGACTTCCCACATGACGATGCCGTAACCCCAGACATCGCTGGCTGAGGTGAACTTTCGGAAGGCGATGGCTTCGGGGGCTGTCCAGCGGATTGGGATCTTACCGCCCTGAGGAGAGAAGATGGGGCATGAAGCCATGAAGCCACACTGACCGTCCTCCTACTCTGTTCCCACACTGAGGAGAGTTACTAGAAGTCTCTCACTTGCTATAAGATGTGACTCTAACCCTGGAAGAGTCTCCTCACGCACCAAATATCATCTTCCAGCCCTGGGGCCAGACTCAGTTTCTATGTAATCCATCATCCCCACCCCACCTCGTTCTCCGGCCTCTCCTCACCAGACAGGACGTGTACGTAGGGTCGGTGGAACCCTCCTGCAGGAACCGCGACAAGCCGAAATCAGACACTTTGCAGACCAGGTTACTGTTCACCAGAATGTTGCGTGCGGCCAGGTCCCGGTGAACGTAGTTCATCTCCGCCAGGTAGCGCATACCGGAGGCGATTCCTCGCAGCATTCCCACCAGCTGTATGGGTGTGAACTGCCCGTCGTTTTGCTGTCGGCACAGAGAACAGCACATATCATTTACATGTATGCAGTCACACGATACTGCAGGAAGCTACTGGTAGGACACGTGTGTGTGTGTGTATGGGCACACGTATGTACCAGTAACACCCACCTGCTTGTACCTTATGTAGGACCCCATGCCCTCACAACACCTCCATTAGATCACCCTCGGCCGGACTCGCTCCCATCAAACCACCCTCCATCACACCACCCTCTCGGCTGCACCCCAGCGGCGCAGGAGGCAGCGGCTGCACCCCAGCGGCGCAGGAGGCAGCGGCTGCACCCCAGCGGCACAGGAGGCAGCGGCTGCACCCCAGCGGCACAGGAGGCAGCGGCTGCACCCCAGCGGCACAGGAGGCAGCGGCTGCACCCCAGCGGCACAGGAGGCAGCGGCTGCACCCCAGCGGCACAGGAGGCAGCGGCTGCACCCCAGCGGCACAGGAGGCAGCGGCTGCACCCCAGCAACACAGGAGGCAGCGGCTGCACCCCAGCAACACAGGAGGCAGCGGCTGCACCCCAGCGGCACAGGAGGCAGCGGCTGCACCCCAGCGGCACAGGAGGCAGCGGCTGCACCCCAGCGGCACAGGAAGCAGCGGCTGAAGGAAAGTGATGCACTCACCCTGAGAAACGAGTCCAGGGCCCCGTTCTCCATGTACTCAGTGATAATCATAACGGGGCAGTTGTTTGTAATGACTCCCTCCAGGTGGATGATGTTGGGGTGCTGAAACTGCCCCATGATGCTGGCCTCGCTCAGGAACTCCCGCCGCAGGCGCTCCGTGTAGCCGCCCTTCAGAGTTTTGATGGCCACATAGTTTTCCTTCTTCCCTGGGACCTTGAGACGACCCCGACATACTTCCCCAAATTCACCTGCCGGAGAAACAGACCATTACAGATATAACCTCCCCCCGCACCGGTGACCGGCCGCGTGATATGGTCCAATATCCCATCTACCCCCAGGGTCCACCGTCCCAACGTGTGGTCCTCACCAGCTCCTATGACCTCCTCAATCTTCACATAGGACACATCGATCTCCTTGGCGAACTCTCTGACGGCCTCGTTGGGGTCTTCGTAGGTGAAGGGATCGATGTATAACTTGGCGTCTAGAACGGGAGGACACACAGAATTCAGGGTTCTGCTGGCGGTAAGGATCTTGCTCAAACGTTGAGGTTCCTTCTCAACAAATGGACAGATACATCTCATACCCAACGCTACATATAAGGGTCCATCATGTTTCCCCCCCGATAAGATTGTGGGGCTCTTATTAGAATATTATACAGCAATGGCGTAGACGACACATAAGAATACAAGATGTAATATGGTACACATAATAACATCATTATTTCAGGCCGCTAGTATCCGTAATACACAGTAACGGCGGGAGACACTTTGCCACTCACTGTGTCCGATGAGGTATTGCCCTGGTTTGTCACTGTAGTCCGGCTCCTTGTTACCCCCGTGCTTCCTGTACGGACAGATAAACAGGGGTATTAGAGAAGTGGGGTCTGCGAGACGGTGAACATACAGATATTGGGCCTGACGCACAATTGCGCCACATATCATACCCGCACCCAAAAAAAACAATGGCGCAACTGCGACCACAAAGCGGTAACTACCTTAAGATGCAGTGTGCGTGCTTGAAGGGCGGCACACGCTACATACAAATACATGTAACCCGTGCCCGTGTTTGTAACCATTCATTTACAGAAAACATATTCACTATTTGGCATCAATAATCCCCCTGTGATACGACAGACGAAGCTCCTCGTTCCGCAAGGCGGGTTCACGCCAACAGTCTCTAGGGGAGTGCGTACCGAACTATGGCGGCCCGGCGAACAGCCCTCTGCACTGGGCAGGAAGGTCTGGCCCAAGGGCAGTACCACACTGGATTCAGAAGCCGTCTCACCTCACACACACCACGGCGGTGATGATAACTGCGAGCACCAGCAGAGCACCGACACCAGCCGTCCCGGCGATCAGCTCCACCTGCGGCTGAGCCTTCTCTGGGTCTGGGAAGAGAGATGACGACGTAAGGACACAGTAAGGGCAGAAATACAGGATGCACCCAGCTGACCCCACACTTACCCACAGGTAGCGTCTGGAATAGGGTGTCTCCGCTGAACGCCCCGTATCCGGCCTCGGTCCTGGCGCGCACCTGAACCACGTACACAACCCCTGACCGGAGTTCCTTCAGCTCGGCCTGGCTGCCCGGGGTCTTCAGGAACATTATCAGGGGCTTTTCTTGATCCTGTTCAGAGAGGAATTAGCATCAATTTGCCCCCTTGTACAAGGAGGAGACCCCCCCCCCCACACACACACGCACCGTGACCTCTCACCTTCTCGTAGTATTTGACTTCGTAATCCAGAATATTCCCCCTGTTTGGAGAGCGCTGTGGGAGGGGCGGGTTCCATCGCAGGGATAACGAGGACACCGAGGCGGCTATCTGCTGGATACCGCTCACCGGGAGAGGCACTGCACAGGAGGAGGCGGAAACACTATTAATCTACTGGTCCGAGAGGCGCTCAAACACAGACAGGGGTATTACTGGCTGACTCACAATCACGGTCGGTGGTGACGTTATACTCCTCGCCCGCTGCCGGCACACCGCTGCGCTCAGACACGCCGTTCAGGGCCAGGACCCGAAAGGTGTAGGTAACGCGGGGGCGGAGGCCCGACACTCGGATTTTGCTCTCCGTCAGCTTCTGAGGCCGGGGGGAGAAGGAGAGACGCGAGCAGGGGATGCATACCACGCCCCCCGCGCACTCTGTACACTGCACCTCGTAGAACAAGTCCGATCGTCCGCCGGAATCCAGGGGCTCGCTCCACTCCAGGTCTACAGTGGATCCATTCATGTTGGCGACTATACTGCGGGGGGCAGACGGGGTAGCTGGAGGACAGAAGACGGTGAAAAAGGCCCAATTTTAGAAAACAATTTGCAGAAATGTCCCCACTGCTTCCTCCTTTTATTACCCCCCCCCCCCCTCAAAATAATGTATAAGATGGCACTAAACAAATAAGACGCACTGTGTAATCCCTAGTCTCAGAGATGCCTAAACATTAGCTCACAGCAGTGCTGAGCGAGCATTCCAACGTTTATCATTCAGCCACAGGGTGGCGCTGTTTCACCGCAGCCAGTAATCAACATGGCAGATCCCACTCCTACTGGTAATTCCGTCTGCTGGTTTCAATATGGAAGTCACTGGGGCGACTTACCTGTGCAGGGGGCAGTTAGTGGGTCACCAGGTGCCCTGTAAAATCCGAGTTTACAGTTACATGATGTGGCCCCAGCGGCTCCAGACTGGCTGTTGTATGGGCACAGTTGGCACGGCATCTCCCCAACGCTAGGCTTAAAATATCCTGGGGGGCAAGCTACGGAAACAAAAAAGAAGATGTATCAGACAGTGAGCTCTTCAGGTCATCTTTTTTAACTTTTCTATAAACACTCTGGCATCTCAGGGGTTAAATTAGAATTTCCTGGGTACTGACAGAACAGGGGTTAAATGAGGGGGGGGGGGGTCAGAGGGTAGAGGCAGCAGAGGGGCAATAGATGAGCAGTGGTCTATGGTGCAGTATGGGGGGCATAAATGAGCGGTGGGCTATGGTGCAGCGTGGGGGGACAGATGAGCGGTGGGCTATGGTGCAGTATGGGGGGGGATAGATGAGCGGTGGGCTCTGTGGTGCAGCGTGGGGGGGGATAGATGAGCGGTGGGCTGTGGTGCAGTGTGGGGGAACAGATGAGCGGTGGGCTGTGGTACAGTGTGGGGGAACAGATGAGCGGTGGGCTGTGGTACAGTGTGGGGGGACAGATGAGCGGTGGGCTGTGGTACAGTGTGGGGGGACAGATGAGCGGTGGGCTGTGGTACAGTGTGGGGGGACAGATGAGCGGTGGGCTGTGGTACAGTGTGGGGGGACAGATGAGCGGTGGGCTGTGGTACAGTGTGGGGGGATAGATGAGCGGTGGGCTGTGGTACAGTGTGGGGGGACAGATGAGCGGTGGGCTGTGGTACAGTGTGGGGGGACAGATGAGCGGTGGGCTGTGGTACAGTGTGGGGGGACAGATGAGCGGTGGGCTGTGGTACAGTGTGGGGGGACAGATGAGCGGTGGGCTGTGGTACAGTGTGGGGGGACAAATGAGCGGTGGGCTGTGGTACAGTGTGGGGGGACAGATGAGCGGTGGGCTGTGGTACAGTGTGGGGGGACAAATGAGCGGTGGGCTGTGGTACAGTGCGGGGGGACAGATGAGCGGTGGGCTGTGGTACAGTGTGGGGGGATAGATGAGCGGTGGGCTGTGGTGCAGTGTGGGGGAACAGATGAGCGGTGGGCTGTGGTGCAGTGTGGGGGAACAGATGAGCGGTGGGCTATGGTGCAGCGTGGGGGATAGATGAGCGGTGGGCTATGGTGCAGCGTGGGGGATAGATGAGCGGTGGGCTACGTTGCAGTGTGGGGGGATAGATGAGCAGTGGGCTGTGGTGCAGTGTGGGGGGGACAGATGAGCGGTGGGCTATCGTGCAGTGTGGGGGGGGATAGATGAGCGGTGGGCTACGGTGCAGCGTGGGGGGATAGATGAGCGGTGGGCTACGGTGCAGTGTGGGGGGATAGATAAGCGGTGGGCTACGGTGCAGTGTGGGGGGATAGATAAGCGGTGGGCTACGGTGCAGCGTGGGGGGATAGATGAGCGGTGGGCTGTGGTGCAGCGTGGGGGGACAGATGAGCGGTGGGCTATGGTGCAGCGTGGGGAGACAGATGAGCGGTGGGCTGTGGTGGGGAGACAGATGAGCGGTGGGCTGTGGTGGGGAGACAGATGAGCGGTGGGCTGTGGTGGGGAGACAGATGAGCGGTGGGCTGTGGTGCAGCGTGGGGGGGATATATGAGCAGTGGTGCAGCGTGGGGGGACAGATGAGTGGTGGGCTGTGGTACAGTGTGGGGGGACAGATGAGCGGTGGGCTGTGGTACAGTGTGGGGGGACAAATGAGCGGTGGGCTGTGGTACAGTGTGGGGGGACAGATGAGCGGTGGGCTGTGGTACAGTGTGGGGGGACAAATGAGCGGTGGGCTGTGGTACAGTGCGGGGGGACAGATGAGCGGTGGGCTGTGGTACAGTGTGGGGGGATAGATGAGCGGTGGGCTGTGGTGCAGTGTGGGGGAACAGATGAGCGGTGGGCTGTGGTGCAGTGTGGGGGAACAGATGAGCGGTGGGCTATGGTGCAGCGTGGGGGATAGATGAGCGGTGGGCTATGGTGCAGCGTGGGGGATAGATGAGCGGTGGGCTACGTTGCAGTGTGGGGGGATAGATGAGCAGTGGGCTGTGGTGCAGTGTGGGGGGGACAGATGAGCGGTGGGCTATCGTGCAGTGTGGGGGGGGATAGATGAGCGGTGGGCTACGGTGCAGCGTGGGGGGATAGATGAGCGGTGGGCTACGGTGCAGTGTGGGGGGATAGATAAGCGGTGGGCTACGGTGCAGTGTGGGGGGATAGATAAGCGGTGGGCTACGGTGCAGCGTGGGGGGATAGATGAGCGGTGGGCTGTGGTGCAGCGTGGGGGGACAGATGAGCGGTGGGCTATGGTGCAGCGTGGGGAGACAGATGAGCGGTGGGCTGTGGTGGGGAGACAGATGAGCGGTGGGCTGTGGTGCAGCGTGGGGGGGATATATGAGCAGTGGTGCAGCGTGGGGGGACAGATGAGTGGTGGGCTGTGGTGCAGTGTGGGGGGACAGATGAGTGGTGGGCTGTGGTGCAGCGTGGGGGGACAGATGAGTGGTGGGCTACGGTGCAGCGTGGGGGGACAGATGAGCGGTGGGCTACGGTGCAGTGTGGGGGGACAGATGAGCGGTGGGCTATGGTGCAGTGTGGGGGGACAGATGAGCGGTGGGCTATGGTGCAGCGTGGGGGGATAGATGAGCGGTGGGCTATGGTGCGGGGATAGATGAGCAGTGGGCTATGGTGCAGCGTGGGGGGGAGATAGATGAGCGGTGGGCTACGGTGCAGCGTGGGGGGACAGATGAGCGGTGGGCTACGGTGCAGCGTGGGGGGACAGATTAGCGGTGGGCTGTGGTGCAGTGTGGGGGAACAGATGAGCGGTGGGCTGTGGTGCAGTGTGGGGGAACAGATGAGCGGTGGGCTGTGGTGCAGTGTGGGGGAACAGATGAGCGGTGGGCTATGGTGCAGCGTGGGGGGATAGATGAAGGGTGGGCTACGATGCAGTGTGGGGGGATAGATGAGCAGTGGGCTGTGGTGCAGTGTGGGGGGACAGATGAGCGGTGGGCTACGGTGCAGCGTGGGGGGATAGATGAACGGTGGGCTACGGTGCAGTGTGGGGGGATAGATGAGCAGTGGGCTGCGGTGCAGCGTGGGGGGATAGATGAGCGGTGGGCCATGGTGCAGCGTGGGGGGATAGATGAGCGGTGGGCTACGGTGCAGTGTGGGGGGATAGATGAGCAGTGGGCTACGGTGCAGCGTGGGGGGATAGATGAGCGGTGGGCTATGGTGCAGCGTGGGGGGATAGATGAGCGGTGGGCTATGGTGCAGCGTGGGGGGATAGATGAGCGGTGGGCTACGATGCAGTGTGGGGGGATAGATGAGCAGTGGGCTGTGGTGCAGTGTGGGGGGACAGATGAGCGGTGGGCTACGGTGCAGCGTGGGGGGATAGATGAACGGTGGGCTACGGTGCAGTGTGGGGGGATAGATGAGCAGTGGGCTACGGTGCAGCGTGGTGGGATAGATGAACGGTGGGCTACGGTGCAGTGTGGGGGGATAGATGAGCAGTGGGCTACGGTGCAGCGTGGGGGGATAGATGAGCGGTGGGCTATGGTGCAGCGTGGGGGGATAGATGAGCGGTGGGCTACGGTGCAGTGTGGGGGGATAGATGAGCGGTGGGCTACGGTGCAGTGTGGGGGGATAGATGAGCAGTGGGCTACGGTGCAGCGTGGGGGGATAGATGAGCGGTGGGCTATGGTGCAGCGTGGGGGGATAGATGAGCGGTGGGCTACGGTGCAGTGTGGGGGGATAGATGAGCAGTGGGCTACGGTGCAGCGTGGGGGGATAGATGAGCGGTGGGCTATGGTGCAGCGTGGGGGGATAGATGAGCGGTGGGCTATGGTGCAGCGTGGGGAGACAGATGAGCGGTGGGCTGTGGTGCAGCGTGAGGAGACAGATGAGCGGTGGGCTGTGGTACAGTGTGGGGAGACAGATGAGCGGTGGGCTGTGGTGCAGCGTGGGGGGAGACAGATGAGCGGTGGGCTGTGGTGCAGCGTGGGGGGAGATAGATGAGCGGTGGGCTGTGGTGCAGCGTGGGGGGAGATAGATGAGCGGTGGGCTATGGTGCAGTGTGGGGGGGATAGATGAGCGGTGGGCTGTGGTGCAGCGTGGGGGGATAGATGAGCGGTGGGCTGTGGTGCAGCGTGGGGGGACAGATGAGCGGTGGGCTGTGGTGCAGCGTGGGGGGGAGATAGATGAGCGGTGGGCTATGGTGCAGCGTGGGGGGACAGATGATCACGCTGTATGGCAGAGCACGCTGGGCACCCGGATGTGTGGCACAGTTATACACAGTCAGTCACGTGTAAGGCTTTCTTCTACTGTACACTTAGTTTTCCTGACGTTGCTGTATGATATAACCCCCCCAATTCCCCTCACTACAGAGGCTGCCCCGATGTCCTCCTTACCGGGGGGTGACAATGGTAACACTATGTAGCTTGCTGTTATCCCCTATGGCAGCACTGAGGGGGTTAATCCCTGGGCTGCGGTGCCATTATCAAAAAGAGTAACAGCGTTCCGCAGCACACGGATATAGAAGATATATTGAAAACCGTTATGCGCCACGGCACCGGATTACCTCTGGCGACTGCGGCATGGCAATGGTTAAAGTCCTGGGGCTGAGAGGAGTCAGACGCTGCTGGGATCTGAATACTAAATGGCTGCGCTGCAGCCCCTGACTAGTTCCCGCGGCTGTGGCGATGCAATGGGTTATCCCCCGGTACCGCCGGGAGAGGGGTTAATGGGGGGGGCGGTCCCTGGAGGTGGCAGGAGAGGGGTTAATGGGCAGACGGTCCCTGGAGGTGGCAGGAGAGGGGTTAATGGACAGACGGTCCCTGGAGGTGGCAGGAGAGGGGTTAATGGACAGACGGTCCCTGGAGGTGGCAGGAGAGGGGTTAATGGGGGAGCGGTCCCTGGAGGTGGCAGGAGAGGGGTTAATGGGGGAGCGGTCCCTGGAGGTGGCAGGAGAGGGGTCCCTGGAGATGGCAGAGAGGGGTCCCTGGAGAAGGCAGAGAGGGGTCCCTGGAGAAGGCAGAGAGGGGTCTCTGGAGAAGGCAGAGAGGGGTCTCTGGAGAAGGCAGAGAGGGGTCTCTGGAGAAGGCAGAGAGGGGTCTCTGGAGAAGGCAGAGAGGGGTCTCTGGAGACGGCAGGAAAGGGGTCTCTGGAGACGGCAGGAAAGGGGTCTCTGGAGACGGCAGGAAAGGGGTCTCTGGAGACGGCAGGAAAGGGGTCTCTGGAGACGGCAGGAAAGGGGTCTCTGGAGACGGCAGGAAAGGGGTCTCTGGAGACGGCAGAGAGGGGTCTCTGGAGACGGCAGGAAAGGGGTCTCTGGAGACGGCAGAGAGGGGTCTCTGGAGACGGCAGAGAGGGGTCTCTGGAGACGGCAGGAAAGGGGTCTCTGGAGACGGCAGGAAAGGGGTCTCTGGAGACGGCAGGAGGGGGGTCTCTGGAGACGGCAGGAGGGGGGGTCTCTGGAGACGGCAGGAAAGGGGTCTCTGGAGACGGCAGGAAAGGGGTCTCTGGAGACGGCAGGAAAGGGGTCTCTGGAGACGGCAGGAAAGGGGTCTCTGGAGACGGCAGGAAAGGGGTCTCAGAGGAGGCGGTCCCTGGACATGGCAGGAGAGGGGTTAATGAGTAGGTGGACTATGGAGAGGGTTTAATGAGTACTGGTCTCTTTAGATGGCAGCCGAGGAGTTAATGAGTAGGTGTCTTGGAGATGGCAGCCGAGGGGTTAATGAGTAGGTGTCTTGGAGATGGCAGCCGAGGGGTTAATGAGTAGGTGTCTCTGGAATGATAAATGGCGCTACCGTTTAAAAATACAATGAATTGCTTACACAATGATAAATGGCAGTAAATATCATTATCAGATCAAATCTCAGAAATCCATCATAATGTAGATTATCACTCCTAGAATTTAAAGGAGAATCCAATAGTGCAGATAAAAGATGGCACCATAAAGAGAATCCTTATATAACTTGAACTTAAAAAGAGCAATATAGTGCAATCGCGTTTTCGGATTAAACAATCCTTCCTCAGAAGATGCTTATTAGGAAGGATTGTTTAATCTGAAAACGCGTTCAAGCAGGACAAAGGGGACTCTGGAGACGGCAGGAAAGGGGTCTCTGGAGACGGCAGAGAGGGGTCTCTGGAGACGGCAGGAAAGGGGTCTCTGGAGACGGCAGGAAAGGGGTCTCTGGAGACGGCAGGAAAGGGGTCTCTGGAGACGGCAGGAAAGGGGTCTCTGGAGACGGCAGAGAGGGGTCTCTGGAGACGGCAGGAAAGGGGTCTCTGGAGACGGCAGAGAGGGGTCTCTGGAGACGGCAGAGAGGGGTCTCTGGAGACGGCAGGAAAGGGGTCTCTGGAGACGGCAGGAAAGGGGTCTCTGGAGACGGCAGGAGGGGGGTCTCTGGAGACGGCAGGAGGGGGGTCTCTGGAGACGGCAGGAAAGGGGTCTCTGGAGACGGCAGGAAAGGGGTCTCTGGAGACGGCAGGAAAGGGGTCTCTGGAGACGGCAGGAAAGGGGTCTCAGAGGAGGCGGTCCCTGGACATGGCAGGAGAGGGGTTAATGAGTAGGTGGACTATGGAGAGGGTTTAATGAGTACTGGTCTCTTTAGATGGCAGCCGAGGAGTTAATGAGTAGGTGTCTTGGAGATGGCAGCCGAGGGGTTAATGAGTAGGTGTCTTGGAGATGGCAGCCGAGGGGTTAATGAGTAGGTGTCTTGGAGATGGCAGCCGAGGGGTTAATGAGTAGGTGTCTCTGGAATGATAAATGGCGCTACCGTTTAAAAATACAATGAATTGCTTACACAATGATAAATGGCAGTAAATATCATTATCAGATCAAATCTCAGAAATCCATCATAATGTAGATTATCACTCCTAGAATTTAAAGGAGAATCCAATAGTGCAGATAAAAGATGGCACCATAAAGAGAATCCTTATATAACTTGAACTTAAAAAGAGCAATATAGTGCAATCGCGTTTTCGGATTAAACAATCCTTCCTCAGAAGATGCTTATTAGGAAGGATTGTTTAATCTGAAAACGCGTTCAAGCAGGACAAAGGGGACTCTGGAGACGGCAGGAAAGGGGTCTCTGGAGACGGCAGAGAGGGGTCTCTGGAGACGGCAGGAAAGGGGTCTCTGGAGACGGCAGGAAAGGGGTCTCTGGAGACGGCAGGAAAGGGGTCTCTGGAGACGGCAGGAAAGGGGTCTCTGGAGACGGCAGGAAAGGGGTCTCTGGAGACGGCAGAGAGGGGTCTCTGGAGACGGCAGGAAAGGGGTCTCTGGAGACGGCAGAGAGGGGTCTCTGGAGACGGCAGAGAGGGGTCTCTGGAGACGGCAGGAAAGGGGTCTCTGGAGACGGCAGGAAAGGGGTCTCTGGAGACGGCAGGAAAGGGGTCTCTGGAGACGGCAGGAGGGGGGTCTCTGGAGACGGCAGGAGGGGGGTCTCTGGAGACGGCAGGAAAGGGGTCTCTGGAGACGGCAGGAAAGGGGTCTCTGGAGACGGCAGGAAAGGGGTCTCTGGAGACGGCAGGAAAGGGGTCTCAGAGGAGGCGGTCCCTGGACATGGCAGGAGAGGGGTTAATGAGTAGGTGGACTATGGAGAGGGTTTAATGAGTACTGGTCTCTTTAGATGGCAGCCGAGGAGTTAATGAGTAGGTGTCTTGGAGATGGCAGCCGAGGGGTTAATGAGTAGGTGTCTTGGAGATGGCAGCCGAGGGGTTAATGAGTAGGTGTCTCTGGAATGATAAATGGCGCTACCGTTTAAAAATACAATGAATTGCTTACACAATGATAAATGGCAGTAAATATCATTATCAGATCAAATCTCAGAAATCCATCATAATGTAGATTATCACTCCTAGAATTTAAAGGAGAATCCAATAGTGCAGATAAAAGATGGCACCATAAAGAGAATCCTTATATAACTTGAACTTAAAAAGAGCAATATAGTGCAATCGCGTTTTCGGATTAAACAATCCTTCCTCAGAAGATGCTTATTAGGAAGGATTGTTTAATCTGAAAACGCGTTCAAGCAGGACAAAGGGGACTCTGGAGACGGCAGGAAAGGGGTCTCTGGAGACGGCAGGAAAGGGGTCTCTGGAGACGGCAGAGAGGGGTCTCTGGAGACGGCAGGAAAGGGGACTCTGGGATATTTGGACCTTGCAGCTGCAGCAGAACCAGGAGTCTCTTCACTGATCCTCCCAGCTTTGGGTGTGACATCTGATTCCTTGAACGGCTCCAAATACATCTGGACTGACGTGACTGTTGGGGACATTGACCAGGCAACTGGTGATATATGTTTTTATCAATTTGTTTCATGTGAGTGCAATGTTATATTAAATATTAATTTCAGATAAAAACGGGATTGCACTATATTGCTCTTTTTAAGTTCTAGTTATATAAGGATTCATCTTCCGTGGACCATATGAGGATAATAAACAGTGATTGATCTGCATTTGTCTATATGAAGATTTCCCTCGTGATAACCCTATGAGTGTGATAAGTGCTGATTCATCTGTCTTTATGTGAGTGGGACCAACAAACAAGTTTTGTTCTCTTTATGGTGCCATCTTTTATCTGCACTATTGGATTCTCCTTTAAATTCTAGGAGTGATAATCTACATTCTGATGGATTTCTGAGATTTGATCTGATAATGATATTTACTGCCATTTATCATTGTGTAAGCAATTCATTGTATGTTTAAACGGTAGCGCCACGTGGGGTCGTTTCTTATTCATTTATCCTTGCACTTAGAGGTTTGGTGAAAGCTCTATCTTTTTGTCCGCACGGGCTGCCAATGTTTTTTCTGCAAGCGCACTTTGAGAATAATTTTATCTAAGGTGTCTCTGGAATGGCAGGAAAGGGGTTAATGAGTGCTGTTCTCTGGAGAAGGCAGGAGAGGGGTTAATGCGTGCTGGTCTCTGGAGAAGGCAGGAGAGGGATTATTGCGTGCTGGTCTCTGGAGAAGGCAGGAGAGGGGTTATTGCGTGCTGGTCTCTGGAGAAGGCAGGAGAGGGGTTAAAGCGTGCTGGTCTCTGGAGAAGGCAGGAGAGGGGTTAATGCGTGCTGGTCTCTGGAGAAGGCAGGAGAGGGGTGAATGCAGTGGTGGTCACTGGAGAAGGCAGGAGAGGGGTGAATGCAGTGCTGGTCTCTGGAGAAGGCAGGAGAGGGGTTAATGCGTGCTGGTCTCTGGAGAAGGCAGGAGAGGGGTTAATGCAGTGGTGGTCTCTGGAGAAGGCAGGAGAGGGGTGAATGCAGTGGTGGTCACTGGAGAAGGCAGGAGAGGGGTGAATGCAGTGCTGGTCCCACTGGATGCCCGGGGTTGGTGGTCCAGGAACAATTCAAATTATTTACAGTCAATGTAATGGGCAAAACCAGCGCTGGCGGCTTCCGGTCATACCATAGTGACTCCTGTCCCTCCCCACACACCGGAGCCTAGGGAGGACCTACTGTATAAACATTATTTATTTTATTTTATGGGGGTTTTATTTTTTATTTCACAATAACAAACTTTTGGCCTAGGGGTGCCATGAACAAAAATTCTGATAGGCTAGGGCACCGTGACTCCAAAAAGTTTGGGATCTGCTGGGTTAATGAGTAGGAGGTCTCTGGAGATGGCAGGAGAGGGGTTAATAAGTAGGTGGTCTCTAGAGAGAGGTTAATGAGTGCTGGTCTCTAGAGAGATGGCAGGAGAGGGGTTAATGAGTAGGAGGTCTCTGGAGATGGCAGGAGAGGGGTTAATGAGTAGGTGGTCTCTAGAGAGGGGTTAATGAGTGCTGGTCTCTAGAGAGATGAAAGGAGAGGGGTTAATGAGTAGGTGGTCTCTAGAGAGATGGCAGGAGAGGGGTTAATGAGTAGGTGGTCTCTGGAGATGGCAGGAGAGAGGTTAATGAGTAGGAGGTCTCTAGAGATGGCAGGAGAGGGGTTAATGAGTAGGAGGTCTCTAGAGAGATGGCAGGAGAGGGGCTAATGAGTAGGTCGTCTCTGGAGATGGCAGGAGAGGGGTTAATGAGTGCTGGTCTCTGGAGATGGCAGGAGAGGGGTTAATGAGTAGGTCGTCTCTGGAGATGGCAGGAGAGGGGTTAATGAGTAGGCGGTCTCTGGAGATGGCAGGAGAGGGGTTAATGAGTAGGAGGTCTCTGGAGATGGCAGGAGAGGGGTTAATGAGTAGGAGGTCTCTGGAGATGGCAGGAGAGGGGTTAATGAGTAGGAGGTCTCTGGAGATGGCAGGAGAGGGGTTAATGAGTAGGAGGTCTCTAGAGATGGCAGGAGAGGGGTTAATGAGTAGGAGGTCTCTGGAGATGGCAGGAGAGGGGTTAATGAGTAGGTGGTCTCTAGAGAGAGGTTAATGAGTGCTGGTCTCTAGAGAGATGGCAGGAGAGGGGTTAATGAGTAGGTGGTCTCTAGAGAGATGGCAGGAGAGGGGTTAATGAGTAGGCGGTCTCTGGAGATGGCAGGAGAGGGGTTAATGAGTAGGAGGTCTCTGGAGATGGCAGGAGAGGGGTTAATGAGTAGGTGGTCTCTGGAGATGGCAGGAGAGGGGTTAATGAGTAGGAGGTCTCTGGAGATGGCAGGAGAGGGGTTAATGAGTAGGTGGTCTCTAGAGAGAGGTTAATGAGTGCTGGTCTCTAGAGAGATGGCAGGAGAGGGGTTAATGAGTAGGTGGTCTCTAGAGAGATGGCAGGAGAGGGGTTAATGAGTAGGCGGTCTCTGGAGATGGCAGGAGAGGGGTTAATGAGTAGGAGGTCTCTGGAGATGGCAGGAGAGGGGTTAATGAGTAGGAGGTCTCTGGAGATGGCAGGAGAGGGGTTAATGAGTAGGAGGTCTCTGGAGATGGCAGGAGAGGGAGTGATATGAATGACCAAATATTCTCTGTACAGCGCGGCGGAATATGTGGGCGCTATATACATAACTAAGTAATAATAGTAAAATGAGTGGTGGTCCCTCTAGTGCTGGCAGGAGAGGGGTTAAACGAGTCTCCGGTATAATTGGCATTCCCCCTCCCCTATCCATACTTCCTGCCCCCTCCTCACACACATACCTGACATTCCTGCTGCCTTTTGTCTGTGACACCTCTGCCGGAGAGCTGTGACAGGGGGCAGCCATCCCCCTCCCCCACCACCTCCTTCCTCTCCCTGTACCATATGCAGAACACAGGAGAGACCCTAATAACGGGAAGGATCTACACCCCTAATCCCTGCCCCTACAGCACAACGTGCAGTGAGTACATGTGGCAAACATGCAGTAAGTGCCACGTGATGCCCAATATGGAGGGGTAACCATGACACCATCCCGCACCCGCACATCATCACCCGCCTCTCACCTGTGCACTTGGTGCGACCGTCCTTCTCCTCCCTTCCTGCTGTGCAGACACACTCCCCCGCTGCCGGTTTGGCCCACTCCCCATCCTCTCGGCAATACATGGTGGGACGTCTCCCAAGAGAGCCCTCAGCACCCTCCACACAGCTGCCCTCAGCCGACACCACGAGCCCTTCAGACACCGTCTCTGGGAAGCTTGCCAGCGATGCCACCACAGCCGGGCATAACCGATAGAAGACACGGACAGCAAGCAGCGCCATGCAGGCCCCCTGATCTTGGAAGGCTAAGTAGAAACCATTGTCCTTCAATGGACCCAAACGCAGAGTCTTGACGTTGGACCTCATTGAGCCTCCACTCCCACGTCCAGCTGGCCGTCCCAGAGTGTCGGCTGCCACAGTGTCCACCTTGATCCACGGGTTCTCCAACCAAGGTGGGAAGTGGTCGCTGGCCGAGTCGGTGTTGGTTTGGTAAAAGTAGAGGTTGAAGGTCTCTTTGCACGAACGACCAGCTCGGGTTATGGATGCGCACTCAATCATGGTAAATGTTATCTCCACGTAGGCATGGCGGGCAGGACCCCGCCTGATGTAATTAGTCCGCAGCCAGTTGTTCTGACCCGACAGGTGAGCATTGCAGATTTCATAGGTACGGACAGGTGTTTGTTCCTCATCCAGGCCGGAAGTTTCATCCCACTAGAAGAAAGAGAAACAGAATGAGTGCGAGGAGACATAGCAGATGCACTTCCTAATTCTCCCCCTTCCCCCCCCAGTGTTAGCAGGCGCACTGCCTTATTCACCGTCCACCCAGTGATAGCAGGGGCACTGCCTCGTTCCCTTCCAGGTATATAGTGACATTTACTGGGAAAGGACGAGAAGGCACAACGAGGAAAGGACGAGAAGGCACAACGGGGAAAGGACGAGAAGGCACAACGGGGAAAGGACGAGAAGGCACAACGGGGAAAGGACGAGAAGGCACAACGGGAAAGGAAGATAGGACTTAAAGGAAGAGAAGACCTGACCAGAAAGGAAGAGAAGACATAACTGGAAAGGAAGAGAGACCTGACCTAAAGGAAGAGAGGACCTGACCTAAAGGAAGAGAAGACATAACTGGAAAGGAAGAAAAGATATAACTAGAAAGGAAGAGAGGACCTGACCTAAAATAAGAATTTACTTACCGATAATTCTATTTCTCGGAGTCCGTAGTGGATGCTGGGGTTCCTGAAAGGACCATGGGGAATAGCGGCTCCGCAGGAGACAGGGCACAAAAAGTAAAGCTTTAGGATCAGGTGGTGTGCACTGGCTCCTCCCCCTATGACCCTCCTCCAAGCCTCAGTTAGGTACTGTGCCCGGACGAGCGTACACAATAAGGAAGGATTTATGAATCCCGGGTAAGACTCATACCAGCCACACCAATCACACTGTACAACCTGTGATCTGAACCCAGTTAACAGTATGATAACAGCGGAGCCTCTGAAAAGATGGCTCACAACAATAATAACCCGATTTTTGTAACTATGTACAAGTAATGCAGATAATCCGCACTTGGGATGGGCGCCCAGCATCCACTACGGACTCCGAGAAATAGAATTATCGGTAAGTAAATTCTTATTTTCTCTATCGTCCTAGTGGATGCTGGGGTTCCTGAAAGGACCATGGGGATTATACCAAAGCTCCCAAACGGGCGGGAGAGTGCGGATGACTCTGCAGCACCGAATGAGAGAACTCCAGGTCCTCCTTAGCCAGGGTATCAAATTTGTAGGATTTTACAAACGTGTTTGCCCCTGACTAAATAGCCGCTCGGCAAAGTTGTAAAGCCGAGACCCCTCGGGCAGCCGCCCAAGATGAGCCCACCTTCCTTGTGGAATGGGCATTTACATATTTTGGCTGTGGCAGGCCTGCCACAGAATGTGCAAGCTGAATTGTATTACACATCCAACTAGCAAAAGTCTGCTTAAAAGCAAGAGCACCCAGTTTGTTGGGTGCATACAGGATAACAGCAAGTCAGTTTTCCTGACTCCAGCCGTCCTGGAACCTATATTTTCAGGGCCCTGACCACATCTAGCAACTTGGAGTCCTCCAAGTCCCTAGTAGGCGCAAGACACCACAATAAGCTGGTTCAGGTGAAACACTGACACCACCTTAGGGAGAGAACTGGGGACGAGTCCGCAGCTCTGCCCTGTCCGAATGGACAAACAGATATGGGCTTTTTTGAGAAAAAAACCCACCAATTTGACACTCGCCTGGTCCAGGCCAGGTCCAAGAGCATGTTCACTTTTCATGTGAGCTGCTTCAAATCCACAGATTTGACTGGTTTTAAACCAATGTGTTTTGAGGAATCCCAGAACTACGTTGAGATCCCACAGTGCCACTGGAGGCACAAAAGGGGGTTGTATATGCAATACTCCCTTGACAAACTTCTGGACTTCAGGAACTGAAGCCAATTCTTTCTGGAAGAAAAATCGACAGGGCCGAAATTTGAACCTTAATGGACCCCAATTTGAGGCCCATAGACACTCCTGTTTGCAAGAAATGCAGGAATCGACCGAGTTGAAATTTCTTCGTGGGGCCTTCCTGGCCTCACAACACGCAACATATTTTCGCCACATGTGGTGATAATGTTGTGCGGTCACCTCCTTTCTGGCTTTGACCAGGGTAGGAATGACCTCTTCCTGAATGCCTTTTCCCTTAGGATCCGGCGTTCCACCGCCATGCCGTCAAACGCAGCTGCGGTAAGTCTTGGAACAGACATGGTACTTGCTGAAACAAGTCCCTTCTTAGCGGCAGAGGCCATAAGTCCTCTGTGAGCATCTCTTGAAGTTCCGGGTACCAAGTCCTTCTTGGCCAATCCGGAGCCATGAGTATAGTTCTTACTCCTCTACGTCTTATAATTCTCAGTACCTTAGGTATGAAAAGCAGAGGATGGAACACATACACCGACTGGTACACCCACGGTGTTACCAGAACGTCCACAGCTATTGCCTGAGGGTCTCTTAACCTGGCGCAATACCTGTCCCGTTTTTTGTTCAGACGGGACGCCATCATGTCCACCTTTGGTAATTCCCAACGGTTTACAATTATGTGGAAAACTTCCCCATGAAGTTCCCACTCTGCCGGGTGGAGGTCGTGCCTACTGAGGAAGTCTGCTTCCCAGTTTCCATTCCCGGAATGAAACACTGCTGACAGTGCTATCACATGATTTTCCGCCCAGCGAAAAGTCCTTGCAGTTTTTGCCACTGCCCTCCTGCTTCTTGTGCCGCCCTGTCTATTTACGTGGGCGACTGCCGTGATGTTTTATCCCACTGGATCAATACCGGCTGACCTTGAAGCAGAGGTCTTGCTAAGCTTAGAGCATTATAAATTTACCCTTAGCTATATTTATGTGGAGAAAAATCTCCAGACTTGATCACACTCCCTGGAAATTTTTTCCTTGTGTGACTGCTCCCCAGCCTCTCGGGCTGGCCTCCGTGGTCACCAACATCCAAAACTGAATGCCGAATCTGCGGCCCTCTAGAAGATGAGCACCCTGTAACCACCACAGGAGAGATCCTTGGATATAGGGTTATCCGCTGATGCATCTGAAGATGCGATCCGGACCATTTGTCCAGCAGATCCCACTGAAAAGTTCTTGCATGAAATCTGCCGACTGGAATTGCTTCGAAGGAAGTCACCATTTTTTTACCATGGCCCTTGTGCAATGATGCACTGATTTTAGGAGGTTCCTGACTAGCTCGGATAACTCCCTGGCTTTCTCTTCCGGGAGAAACACCTTTTTCTGGACTGTGTCCAGAATCATCCCTAAGCACAGGAGACTTGTTGTCGGGATCAGCTGCGATTTTGGAATATTTAGAATCCACCCCTGCTGTTGTAACAGTATCCGAGATAGTGCTACTCCGACCTCCAACTGTTCCCTGGACTTTGCCCTTATCAGGAGATCGTCCAAGTAAGGGGTAATTAAGACGCCTTTTCTTCGAAGAAGAACCATCATTTCGGCCATTACCTTGGTAAAGACCCGGGGTGCCGTAGACAATCCAAACGGCAGCGTCTGAAACTGATAGTGACAGTTCTGTACCACGAACCTGAGGTACCCTTAGTGATAAGGGCAAATTTGGGACATGGAGGTAAGCATCCCTGATGTCTCGGGACACCAGATAGTCCCCTTCTTCCCGGTTCGTTATCACTGCTCTGAGTGACTCCATCTTGATTTGAACCTTTGTAAGTGTTCAAATTTTTTTAGATTTAGAATAGGTCTCACCTAGCCTTCTGGCTTCAGTACCACAATATAGTGTGGAATAATACCCCTTTTCTTGTTGTAGGAGGGGTAATTTAATTATCACCTGCTGGGAATACAGCTCGTGAATTGTTTCCCATACTGCCTCCTTGTCGGAGGGAGACCTTGGTAAAGCAGACTTCAGGAGCCTGCGCAGGGGAAACGTCTCGACATTCCAAACTGTACCCCTGGGATACTACTTGTAGGATCCAGGGGTCCTGTACGGTCTCAGCGTCATGCTGAGAGCTTGTCAGAAGCGGTGGAACGCTTCTGTTCCTGGGAATGGGCTGCCTGCTGCAGTCTTCTTCCCTTTCCTCTATCCCTGGGCAGATATGACTCTTATAGGGACGAAAGGACTGAAGCTGAAAAGACGGTGTCTTTTTCTGCAGAGATGTGACTTAGGGTAAAAACGGTGGATTTTCCAGCAGTTGCCGTGGCCACCAGGTCCGATGGACCGACCCCAAATAACTCCTCTTCCTTTATACGGCAATACACCTTTGTGCCGTTTGGAATCTGCATCACCTGACCACTGTCGTGTCCATAAACATCTTCTGGCAGATATGGACATCGCACTTACTCTTGATGCCAGAGTGCAAATATCCCTCTGTGCATCTCGCATATATAGAAATACATCCTTTAAATGCTCTATAGTCAATAAAATACTGTCCCTGTCAAGGGTATCAATATTTTTAGTCAGGGAATCCGACCAAGCCACCCCAGCTCTGCACATCCAGGCTGAGGCGATCGCTGGTCGCAGTATAACACCAGTATGTGTGTATATACTTTTTATGATATTTTTCCAGCCTCCTGTCAGCTGGCTCCTTGAGGACGGCCCTATCTATAGATGGTACCGCCACTTGTTCTGATAAGCGTGTGAGCGCCTTATCCACCCTAAGGGGTGTTTCCCAACGCGCCCTAACTTCTGGCGGGAAAGGGTATACCGCCCATATTTTCTATCGGGAGGAACCCACGCATCATCACACACTTCATTTAATTTATCTGATTCAGGAAAAACTACGGTAGTTTTTTCACATCCCACATAATACCCTCTTTTGTGGTACTTGTAGTATCAGAAATATGTAACACCTCCTTCATTGCCCTTAACGTGTGGCCCTAATAAGGAATACGTTTGTTTATTCACCGTCGACACTGGATTCAGTGTCCCTGTCTGTGTCTGTGTCGACCGACTAAAGTAAACGGGCGTTTTAAAACCCCTGACGGTGTTTTTGAGACGTCTGGACCGGTACTAATTGTTTGTCGGCCGTCTCATGTCGTCAACCGACCTTGGCGCGTGTTGACATTATCACGTAATTTCCTAAATAAGCCATCCATTCCGGTGTCGACTCCCTAGAGAGTGACATCACCATTACAGGCAATTGCTCCGCCTCCTCACCAACATCGTCCTCATACATGTCGACACACACGTACCGACACACAGCACACACACAGGGAATGCTCTGATAGAGGACAGGACCTACTAGCCCTTTGGAGAGACAGAGGGAGAGTTTGCCAGCACACACCAAAAACGCTATAATTATATAGGGACAACCTTATATAAGTGTTTTCCCTTATAGCATCTTTTTTTATATATTTCTAACGCCAAATTAGTGCCCCCCCTCTCTGTTTTAACCCTGTTTCTGTAGTGCAGTGCAGGGGAGAGCCTGGGAGCCTTCCCTCCAGCCTTTCTGTGAGGGAAAATGGCGCTGTGTGCTGAGGAGATAGGCCCCGCCCCTTTTTCGGCGGCCTCGTCTCCCGCTCTTAACGGATTCTGGCAGGGGTTAAATATCTCCATATAGCCCCCGGAGGCTATATGTGAGGTATTTTTAGCCAAAAAAGGTTTTCATTTGCCTCCCAGGGCGCCCCCCTCCCAGCGCCCTGCACCCTCAGTGACTGCCGTGTGAAGTGTGCTGAGAGGAAAATGGCGCACAGCTGCAGTGCTGTGCGCTACCTTAAGAAGACTGAGGAGTCTTCTGCCGCCGATTCTGGACCTCTTCTCGTTTCAGCATCTGCAAGGGGGCCGGCGGCGAGGCTCCGGTGACCATCCAGGCTGTACCTGTGATCGTCCCTCTGGAGCTAATGTCCAGTAGCCAAGAAGCCAATCCATCCTGCCCGCAGGTGAGTTCACTTCTTCTCCCCTAAGTCCCTCGTTGCAGTGATCCTGTTGCCAGCAGGACTCACTGTAAAATAAAAAACCTAAGCTAAACTTTTCTAAGCAGCTCTTTAGGAGAGCCACCTAGATTGCACCCTTCTCGGCCGGGCACAAAAATCTAACTGAGGCTTGGAGGAGGGTCATAGGGGGAGGAGCCAGTGCACACCACCTGATCCTAAAGCTTTACTTTTTGTGCCCTGTCTCCTGCGGAGCCGCTATTCCCCATGGTCCTTTCAGGAACCCCAGCATCCACTAGGACGATAGAGAAAGGAAGAGAAGACATAACTGGAAAGGAAGAGAAGACATAACTGGAAAGGAAGAGAAGACATAACTGGAAAGGAAGAGAGGACCTGACCTGAAGGAAGAGAGGACCTGACCTAAAGGAAGAGAGCACCTGACCTAAAGGAAGAGAAGCCATAACTGGAAAGGAAGAGAAGATATAACTAGAAAGGAAGAGAGGACCTGACCGGAAAGGAAGAGAGGACCTAAAGGTAGAGAGGACATAACTTGAAAGGAAAAGAAGATATAACTAGGAAGCTTAGGGGAAGTTATCTGATATTATAATGTAATTAGGCAACAAGGATATATCATTCCTACTGGAATATAGAACGGACGGAAGAAACAATATATAAAACAGACGCTACCTGCCCATCAACTTTTGGAAACGTTGTCCACCGAAGGTCTGATGTTTCCAATTTCGTGTTCATAAGTGTGACTGCGGAAACAGAAATAAGACATCAATATACAAGGAAATCTCCCAGAAACATAACTATATCACTGGCACATACTGCAGCGCTGTACGATAAGGGGACATATAGACTATACCAAGATAAACATACAGTGATACAGGAGGTGAGAGACAACCCAGCTTACTACAGATTACACTGTATCACCATCATATACTGCAGCACTGTACAATCAACGTGCCCCCCAAGATGCACTTCTTCATCAAACCCAGCCGTCTCTCATCCTACCCCAATACTCACTGTCTGCCCCATCTGTGACACCCCTGTCTGTCTGCCCCTCCCCTTTAGAATGTAAGCTGTCACGAGCAGGGCCCTCTTCCCTCATGTGCTTCAACTCCCCTTACATATATAATATACCCCGTACTCCCTACAGCGGCCCCCCTGCTGTTTATCTGAGCTCTATGACCACTGATGCAGAAATACTTATATACCCTGTACTGGTCCCGCTTTATCAGACGGAGCATGAGCAACACTTGGTTACACTCCGATATTTACGCAGCAATTCCAAGGAGAGTTCATCAGACCATTTTCATATGTTTGAAAGTAACAACTTTTAGTTGTCCCGAGAACAGGATACACTAATGAAACAATTACAGCAGGCTTAGGTAATTACCAGCATACGGTCTTCTGGAGAATTAGTATTACTGTCCTCTGTATGTACTGTATAATGAGACTATGGAACACACGGACCCATGAGAATGGGACAGATGGCTAGTATTGTGAAGGACACCCTCTAGCCTGGCAAAGTGCAGACGCTCGATGTGGCATAGATTCCACAATTGAATGGAAGACCTCTGAGGTGTTGACCAATGACATCTGGATAGCTCCCTGATGTGTGTAGGTGCAGGTTCTTGGGTTTGAATGGATCTCTCCACCACATCCCATGAATGCTTGGTTGGGTTCATGTCGGGCAAACGTGGTGGCCACACCATTTGTCGGAACTCTCTGAGTGCTCCTCGAACCAATTCTGGAGAACTTGGGACCGATGACACGGTGGATAATCCTGCTGGAATATTCCATAGTTGTGGGAGTGCAAGAAGTCCATGAAAGGCTGCACATGGTCATCAAGCAAGGCAACCTAGCAGTTACCGGTCAATGACACGTTTAGCCGGACCAGCGGAACCAGCCCATGACACATGAACCCACCACATACCATTACTGAACCACCACAAGCAAGCACGGTGCCTTGTTGACAAGTGGGGTTCATGGCCTTATGGGGTCTGCGCCACACCCAAACCCTACCATCAACCCAAAACAACTGGAAACGTGAGTCACTGGACCACACCACAGTTGCCAGCCCTCCAGGGTCCAATTAGCAACGTCAGGAGCGGCACTTTGTCTGGTTTCGTACTGTCAATTGGGGCAATTTGGTGGGTTTTCTGCTCCTGTATCCCATGGAAGCTAAAGACCGCTGCACTGACCTGCTGGATGTGCGTCTGGTACGTCAACATTTTATGTAGATGTGATCAGAGCCAGTGTCTCATGCCTGTTACCACGGACAATGGTCACGGTGATTAAGCATCCGTGGCCAGCCACTGCGCCTTCCACACTGTGTGGTAATGCCTTCCATGAGGTGACACCATAGATAGAGGAATGCTGAATATCCCATCAGTCAGGCATCCACTATCCTCACGTCACCTTTCCATATAGCTGGTGTTCAACCTGATTCACAAGATGTCACATTACAACTGATGCAGAACAGGCCATTTCCAAGATGTCAAAGTACAGTGGTAGCACATACCATTTCCTTTACATACTGCTATCCCATGACTTCTCTCAGTGCAGAATATGCCCCGATCACTACAGATATCACCATCATACACTGCAGCGCTGTACAATAAGGAGACATATAGACTATACCATGATAACAGGAACATACAGTGATACAGAAGGTGAGAGGATCCCGCTCACTACAGATTACACTATATCACCATCATATACTGCAGCGCTGTACAATAAGAGACATATAGACTATACCATGATAACAGGAACATACAGTGATACAGAAGGTGAGAGGACCCCGCTCACTACAGATTACACTATATCACCATCATATACTGCAGCGCTGTACAATAAGAGACATATAGACTATACCATGATAACAGGAACATACAGTGATACAGAAGGTGAGAGGATCCCGCTCACTACAGATTACACTATATCACCATCATACACTGCAGCGCTGTACAATAAGAGGTATATATAGACTATACCATGATAACAGGAACATACAGTGATACAGAAGGTGAGAGGACCCCGCACACTACAGATCACACTATATCACCATCATATACTGCAGCGCTGTACAATAAGAGGTATATATAGACTATACCATGATAACAGGAACATACAGTGATACAGAAGGTGAGAGGACCCCGCTCACTACAGATTACACTATATCACCATCATACACTGCAGCGCTGTACAATAAGGAGACATATAGACTATACCATGATAACAGGAACATACAGTGATACAGAAGGTGAGAGGATCCCGCTCACTACAGATTACACTATATCACCATCATATACTGCAGCGCTGTACAATAAGGGGACATATAGACTATACCATGATAACAGGAACATACAGTGATACAGAAGGTGAGAGGACCCCGCTCACTACAGATTACACTATATCACCATCATACACTGCAGCGCTGTACAATAAGAGGACATATAGACTATACCATGATAACAGGAACATACAGTGATACAGAAGGTGAGAGGATCCCGCTCACTACAGATTACACTATATCACCATCATATACTGCAGCGCTGCACAATAAGGAGACATATAGACTATACCATGATAACAGGAACATACAGTGATACAGAAGGTGAGAGGACCCCGCTCACTACAGATTACACTATATCACCATCATATACTGCAGCGCTGTACAATAAGAGACATATAGACTATACCATGATAACAGGAACATACAGTGATACAGAAGGTGAGAGGACCCCGCTCACTACAGATTACACTATATCACCATCATATACTGCAGCGCTGTACAATAAGGAGACATATAGACTATACCATGATAACAGGAACATACAGTGATACAGAAGGTGAGAGGACCCCGCTCACGACAGATTACACTATATCACCATCATACACTGCAGCGCTGTACAATAAGAGACATATAGACTATACCATGATAACAGGAACATACAGTGATACAGAAGGTGAGAGGATCCCGCTCTCTACAGATTACACTATATCACCATCATACACTGCAGCGCTGTACAATAAGGGGACATATAGACTATACCATGATAACAGGAACATACAGTGATACAGAAGGTGAGAGGACCCCGCTCACTACAGATTACACTATATCACCATCATATACTGCAGCGCTGTACAATAAGAGGACATATAGACTATACCATGATAACAGGAACATACAGTGATACAGAAGGTGAGAGGACCCCGCTCACTACAGATTACACTATATCACCATCATATACTGCAGCGCTGTACAATAAGAGGTATATATACACTATACCATGATAACAGGAACATACAGTGATACAGAAGGTGAGAGGATACGCTCACTACAGATTACACTATATCACCATCATACACTGCAGTGCTGTACAATAAGAGGACATATAGACTATACCATGATAACAGGAACATACAGTGATACAGAAGGTGAGAGGACCCCGCTCACTACAGATTACACTATATCACCATCATATACTGCAGCGCTGTACAATAAGGAGACATATAGACTATACCATGATAACAGGAACATACAGTGATACAGAAGGTGAGAGGACCCCGCTCACTACAGATTACACTATATCACCATCATATACTGCAGCGCTGTACAATAAGGAGACATATAGACTATACCATGATAACAGGAACATACAGTGATACAGAAGGTGAGAGGACCCCGCTCACTACAGATTACACTATATCACCATCATACACTGCAGCGCTGTACAATAAGGAGGCATATAGACTATACCATGATAACAGGAACATACAGTGATACAGAAGGTGAGAGGATCCCGCTCACTACAGATTACACTATATCACCATCATATACTGCAGCGCTGTACAATAAGAGGACATATAGACTATACCATGATAACAGGAACATACAGTGATACAGAAGGTGAGAGGATCCCGCTCACTACAGATTACACTATATCACCATCATACACTGCAGCGCTGTACAATAAGAGACATATAGACTATACCATGATAACAGGAACATACAGTGATACAGAAGGTGAGAGGATCCGCTCACTACAGATTACACTATATCACCATCATATACTGCAGCACTGTACAATAAGGAGACATACAGACTATACCATGATAACAGGAACATACAGTGATACAGAAGGTGAGAGGAACCCCGCTCACTACAGATTATACTATATCACCATCATATATTGCAGCGCTGTACAATAAGAGACATATAGACTATACCATGATAACAGGAACATACAGTGATACAGAAGGTGAGAGGATCCCGCTCACTACAGATTACACTGTATCACCATCATATACTGCAGCGCTGTACAATAAGAGACATATAGACTATACCATGATAACAGGAACATACAGTGATACAGAAGGTGAGAGGATCCCGCTCTCTACAGCTTACACTATATCACCATCATACACTGCAGCGCTGTACAATAAGACATATAGACTATACCATGATAACAGGAACATACAGTGATACAGAAGGTGAGAGGATCCCGCTCACTACAGATTACACTGTATCACCATCATATACTGCAGCGCTGTACAATAAGAGACATATAGACTATACCATGATAACAGGAACATACAGTGATACAGAAGGTGAGAGGATCCCGCTCTCTACAGATTACACTATATCACCATCATACACTGCAGCGCTGTACAATAAGGGGACATATAGACTATACCATCATAACAGGAACATACAGTGATACAGAAGGTGAGAGGACCCCGCTCACTACAGATTACACTATATCACCATCATATACTGCAGCGCTGTACAATAAGAGGCATATATAGACTATACCATGATAACAGGAACATACAGTGATACAGAAGGTGAGAGGACCCCGCTCACTACAGATTACACTATATCACCATCATACACTGCAGCGCTGTACAATAAGGGGACATATAGACTATACCATGACAACAGGAACATACAGTGATACAGAAGGAGAGAGGACCCCGCTCACTACAGATTACACTATATCACCATCATATACTGCAGCGCTGTACAATAAGAGACATATAGACTATACCATGATAACAGGAACATACAGTGATACAGAAGGTGAGAGGACCCCGCTCACTACAGATTACACTATATCACCATCATATACTGCAGCGCTGTACAATAAGGAGACATATAGACTATACCATGATAACAGGAACATACAGTGATACAGAGGGTGAGAAGACCCCGCTCACTACAGATTACACTATATCACCATCATATACTGCAGCGCTGTACAATAAGAGGTATATATACACTATAACATGATAACAGGAACATACAGTGATACAGAAGGTGATAGGACCCCGCTCACTACAGATTACACTATATCACCATCATATACTGCAGCGCTGTACAATAAGAGGTATATATAGACTATACCATGATAACAGGAACATACAGTGATACAGAAGGTGAGAGGACCCCGCTCACTACAGATTACACTATATCACCATCATATACTGCAGCGCTGTACAATAAGAGGTATATATACACTATACCATGATAACAGGAACATACACTGATACAGAAGGTGAGAGGACCCCGCTCACTACAGATTACACTATATCACCATCATATACTGCAGCGCTGTACAATAAGAGACATATAGACTATACCATGATAACAGGAACATACAGTGATACAGAAGGTGAGAGGACCCCGCTCACTACAGATTATACTGTATCACCATCATATACTGCAGTGCTGTACAATAAGGGGACATATAGACTATACCATGATAACAGGAACATACAGTGATACAGAAGGTGAGAGGACCCCGCTCACTACAGATTACACTATATCACCATCACATACTGCAGCGCTGTACAATAAGGGGACATATAGACTATACCATGATAACAGGAACATACAGTGATACAGAAGGTGAGAGGACCCCGCTCACTACAGATTACACTATATCACCATCATACACTGCAGCGCTGTACAATAAGAGACATATAGACTATACCATGATAACAGGAACATACAGTGATACAGAAGGTGAGAGGACCCCGCTCACTACAGATTACACTATATCACCATCATATACTGCAGTGCTGTACAATAAGGAGACATATAGACTATACCATGATAACAGGAACATACAGTGATACAGAAGGTGAGAGAGGACCCCGCTCACTACAGATTACACTATATCACCATCATATACTGCAGTGCTGTACAATAAGGAGACATATAGACTATACCATGATAACAGGAACATACAGTGATACAGAAGGTGAGAGGACACCGCTCACTACAGATTACACTATATCACCATCATATATAGTGTTCATTCTAGCACCCTGCACCTTTCAAATCCTGTGCAGTTCCTCTTTCCTACCTGTGGTGTCGCTCTCTGCTCTGGTGCTTCTCAGCACACACAGGTCTGTATCACAGCACTGAGTAACAGATCAGAGTGTGCTGAGAAGCATCACAGCAAAGAGCGACACCCCAGGCAGGAAAGAGGAACTGCACGAATTTTGAAAGGTGCAGGGTGCTAGAATGAACACTAATATACTGCAGCGCTGTACAATAAGGAGACATATAGACTATACCATGATAACAGGAACATAAAGTGATACCGAAGGTGAGAGGACCCCGCTCACTACAGATTACACTATATCACCATCATACACAGCAGCGCTGTACAATAAGGAGACATATAGACTATACCATGATAATAGGAACATACAGTGATACAGAAGGTGAGAGGACCCCGCTCACTACAGATTACACTATATCACCATCATATACTGCAGCGCTGTACAATAAGGAGACATATAGACTATACCATGATAACAGGAACATACAGTGATACAGAAGGTGAGAGGACCCCGCTCACTACAGATTACACTATATCACCATCATATACTGCAGCGCTGTACAATAAGAGGTATATATACACTATACCATGATAACCGGAACATACAGTGATACAGAAGGTGAGAGGACCCCGCTCACTACAGATTACACTATATCACCATCATATACTGCAGCGCTGTACAATAAGGAGACATATAGACTATACCATGATAACAGGAACATACAGTGATACAGAAGGTGAGAGGACCCCGCTCACTACAGATTACACTATATCACCATCATATACTGCAGCGCTGTACAATAAGGTGACATATAGACTATACCATGATAATAGGAACATACAGTGATACAGAAGGTGAGAGGACTCCGCTCACTACAGATTACACTATATCACCATCATATACTGCAGCGCTGTACAATAAGAGGACATATAGACTATACCATGATAACAGGAACATACAGTGATACAGAAGGTGAGAGGATCCGCTCACTACAGATTACACTATATCACCATCATATACTGCAGCACTGTACAATAAGGAGACATACAGACTATACCATGATAACAGGAACATACAGTGATACAGAAGGTGAGAGGATCCCGCTCACTACAGATTACACTGTATCACCATCATATACTGCAGCGCTGTACAATAAGAGACATATAGACTATACCATGATAACAGGAACATACAGTGATACAGAAGGTGAGAGGATCCGCTCACTACAGATTACACTATATCACCATCATATACTGCAGCACTGTACAATAAGGAGACATATAGACTATACCATCATAACAGGAACATACAGTGATACAGAAGGTGAGAGGACCCCGCTCACTACAGATTATACTATATCACCATCATATACTGCAGCGCTGTACAATAAGAGGCATATATAGACTATACCATGATAACAGGAACATACAGTGATACAGAAGGTGAGAGGACCCCGCTCACTACAGATTACACTATATCACCATCATACACTGCAGCGCTGTACAATAAGAGGTATATATACACTATACCATGATAACAGGAACATACAGTGATACAGAAGGTGAGAAGACCCCGCTCACTACAGATTACACTATATCACCATCATATACTGCAGCGCTGTACAATAAGAGGACATATAGACTATACCATGATAACAGGAACATACAGTGATACAGAAGGTGAGAGGACCCCGCTCACTACAGATTACACTATATCACCATCATATACTGCAGCGCTGTACAATAAGGAGACATATAGACTATACCATGATAACAGGAACATACAGTGATACAGAAGGTGAGAGGATCCCGCTCACTACAGATTACACTATATCACCATCAAACACTGCAGCGCTGTACAATAAGGAGACATATAGACTATACCATGATAACAGGAACATACAGTGATACAGAAGGTGAGAGGATCCCGCTCACTACAGATTATACTATATCACCATCATATACTGCAGCGCTGTACAATAAGGAGACATATAGACTATACCATGATAACAGGAACATACAGTGATACAGAAGGTGAGAGGACCCCGCTCACTACAGATTACTCTATATCACCATCATACACTGCAGCGCTGTACAATAAGGAGACATATAGACTATACCATGATAACAGGAACATACAGTGATACAGAAGGTGAGAGGACCCCGCTCACTACAGATTACACTATATCACCATCACATACTGCAGCGATGTACAATAAGAGGACATATAGACTATACCATGATAACAGGAACATACAGTGATACAGAAGGTGAGAGGACCCCGCTCACTACAGATTACACTATATCACCATCATATACTGCAGCGCTGTACAATAAGAGGCATATATAGACTATACCATGATAACAGGAACATACAGTGATACAGAAGGTGAGAGGATCCCGCTCACTACAGATTACACTATATCACCATCATACACTGCAGCGCTGTACAATAAGAGGACATATAGACTATACCATGATAACAGGAACATACAGTGATACAGAAGGTGAGAGGACCCCGCTCACTACAGATTACACTATATCACCATCATATACTGCAGCGCTGTACAATAAGAGGTATATATACACTATACCATGATAACAGGAACATACACTGATACAGAAGGTGAGAGGACCCCGCTCACTACAGATTACACTATATCACCATCATATACTGCAGCGCTGTACAATAAGGAGACATATAGACTATACCATGATAACAGGAACATACAGTGATACAGAAGGTGAGAGGACCCCGCTCACGACAGATTACACTATATCACCATCATACACTGCAGCACTGTACAATAAGAGACATATAGACTATACCATGATAACAGGAACATACAGTGATACAGAAGGTGAGAGGATCCCGCTCTCTACAGATTACACTATATCACCATCATACACTGCAGCGCTGTACAATAAGGGGACATATAGACTATACCATGATAACAGGAACATACAGTGATACAGAAGGTGAGAGGACCCCGCTCACTACAGATTACACTATATCACCATCATATACTGCAGCGCTGTACAATAAGAGGTATATATACACTATACCATGATAACAGGAACATACACTGATACAGAAGGTGAGAGGACCCGCTCACTACAGATTACACTATATCACCATCATATACTGCAGCGCTGTACAATAAGGAGACATATAGACTATACCATGATAACAGGAACATACAGTGATACAGAAGGTGAGAGGACCCCGCTCACTACAGATTACACTATATCACCATCATATACTGCAGCGCTGTACAATAAGAGACATATAGACTATACCATGATAACAGGAACATACAGTGATACAGAAGGTGAGAGGACCCCGCTCACTACAGATTACACTATATCACCATCATATACTGCAGCGCTGTACAATAAGAGACATATAGACTATACCATGATAACAGGAACATACAGTGATACAGAAGGTGAGAGGACCCCGCACACTACAGATTACACTATATCACCATCATATACTGCAGTGCTGTACAATAAGGATACATATAGACTATACCATGATAACAGGAACATACAATGATACAGAAGGTGAGAGGACCCCGCTCACTACAGATTACACTATATCACCATCATATACTGCAGTGCTGTACAATAAGGAGACATATAGACTATACCATGATAACAGGAACATACAGTGATACAGAAGGTGAGAGGACCCCGCTCACTACAGATTACACTATATCACCATCATATACTGCAGTGCTGTACAATAAGGAGACATATAGACTATACCATGATAACAGGAACATACAGTGATACAGAAGGTGAGAGGATCCCGCTCACTACAGATTACACTATATCACCATCATACACTGCAGCGCTGTACAATAAGGGGACATATAGACTATACCATGATAACAGGAACATACAGTGATACAGAAGGTGAGAGGATCCGCTCACTACAGATTACACTATATCACCATCATATACTGCAGCACTGTACAATAAGGAGACATACAGACTATACCATGATAACAGGAACATACAGTGATACAGAAGGTGAGAGGATCTCCCTCACTACAGATTACACTGTATCACCATCATATACTGCAGCGCTGTACAATAAGGGGACATATAGACTATACCATCATAACAGGAACATACAGTGATACAGAAGGTGAGAGGATCCCGCTCACTACAGATTACACTATATCACCATCATATACTGCAGCGCTGTACAATAAGAGACATATAGACTATACCATGATAACAGGAACATACAGTGATACAGAAGGTGAGAGGATCCCGCTCACTACAGATTACACTATATCACCATCATATACTGCAGCGCTGTACAATAAGAGGACATATAGACTATACCATGATAACAGGAACATACAGTGATACAGAAGGTGAGAGGATCCCGCTCACTACAGATTACACTATATCACCATCATATACTGCAGCGCTGTACAATAAGAGACATATAGACTATACCATGATAACAGGAACATACAGTGATACAGAAGGTGAGAGAACCCCGCTCACTACAGATTACACTATATCACCATCATATACTGCAGCGCTGTACAATAAGAGGACATATAGACTATACCATGATAACAGGAACATACAGTGATACAGAAGGTGAGAGGACCCCGCTCACTACAGATTACACTATATCACCATCATACACTGCAGCGCTGTACAATAAGGAGACATATAGACTATACCATGATAACAGGAACATACAGTGATACAGAAGGTGAGAGGACCCCGCTCACTACAGATTACACTATATCACCATCATATACTGCAGCACTGTACAATAAGGAGACATACAGACTATACCATGATAACAGGAACATACAGTGATACAGAAGGTGAGAGGATCCCGCTCACTACAGATTACACTGTATCACCATCATATACTGCAGCGCTGTACAATAAGAGACATATAGACTATACCATGATAACAGGAACATACAGTGATACAGAAGGTGAGAGGATCCCGCTCTCTACAGCTTACACTATATCACCATCATACACTGCAGCGCTGTACAATAAGGGGACATATAGACTATACCATCATAACAGGAACATACAGTGATACAGAAGGTGAGAGGACCCCGCTCACTACAGATTACACTATATCACCATCATATACTGCAGCGCTGTACAATAAGAGGCATATATAGACTATACCATGATAACAGGAACATACAGTGATACAGAAGGTGAGAGGATCCCGCTCACTACAGATTACACTATATCACCATCATACACTGCAGCGCTGTACAATAAGAGGTATATATACACACTATACCATGATAACAGGAACATACAGTGATACAGAAGGTGAGAAGACCCCGCTCACTACAGATTACACTATATCACCATCATATACTGCAGCGCTGTACAATAAGACTATATATATATATATAGACTATACCATGATAACAGGAACATACAGTGATACAGAAGGTGAGAGGACCCCGCTCACTACAGATTACACTATATCACCATCATATACTGCAGCGCTGTACAATAAGGAGACATATAGACTATACCATGATAACAGGAACATACAGTGATACAGAAGGTGAGAGGATCCCGCTCACTACAGATTACACTATATCACCATCATACACTGCAGCGCTGTACAATAAGGAGACATATAGACTATACCATGATAACAGGAACATACAGTGATACAGAAGGTGAGAGGACCCCGCTCACTACAGATTACACTATATCACCATCACATACTGCAGCGATGTACAATAAGAGGACATATAGACTATACCATGATAACAGGAACATACAGTGATACAGAAGGTGAGAGGATCCCGCTCACTACAGATTACACTATATCACCATCATATACTGCAGCGCTGTACAATAAGAGGCATATATAGACTATACCATGATAACAGGAACATACAGTGATACAGAAGGTGAGAGGACCCCGCTCACTACAGATTACACTATATCACCATCATATACTGCAGCGCTGTACAATAAGGAGACATATAGACTATACCATGATAACAGGAACATACAGTGATACAGAAGGTGAGAGGATCCCGCTCACTACAGATTACACTATATCACCATCATATACTGCAGCACTGTACAATAAGGGGACATATAGACTATACCATGATAACAGGAACATACAGTGATACAGAAGGTGAGAGGACCCCGCTCACTACAGATTACACTATATCACCATCATATACTGCAGCACTGTACAATAAGAGTACATATAGACTATAACATGATAACAGGAACATACAGTGATACAGAAGGTGAGAGGACCCCGCTCACTACAGATTACACTATATCACCATCATACACTGCAGCGCTGTACAATAAGAGGACATATAGACTATACCATGATAACAGGAACATACAGTGATACAGAAGGTGAGAGGATCCCGCTCACTACAGATTACACTATATCACCATCATATACTGCAGCGCTGTACAATAAGGGGACATATAGACTATACCATGATAACAGGAACATACAGTGATACAGAAGGTGAGAGGATCCCGCTCACTACAGATTACACTATATCACCATCATACACTGCAGCGCTGTACAATAAGAGGACATATAGACTATACCATGATAACAGGAAGATACAGTGATACAGAAGGTGAGAGGACCCCGCTCACTACAGATTACACTATATCACCATCATATACTGCAGCGCTGTACAATAAGAGGCATATATAGACTATACCATGATAACAGGAACATACAGTGATACAGAAGGTGAGAGGACCCCGCTCACTACAGATTACACTATATCACCATCATATACTGCAGCGCTGTACAATAAGGGGACATATAGACTATACCATGATAACAGGAACATACAGTGATACAGAAGGAGAGAGGACCCCGCTCACTACAGATTACACTATATCACCATCATATACTGCAGCGCTGTACAATAAGGGGACATATAGACTATACCATGATAACAGGAACATACAGTGATACAGAAGGTGAGAGGATCCCGCTCACTACAGATTACACTATATCACCATCATATACTGCAGCGCTGTACAATAAGGGACATATAGACTATACCATGATAACAGGAACATACAGTGATACAGAAGGTGAGAGGACCCCGCTCACTACAGATTACACTATATCACCATCATACACTGCAGCGCTGTACAATAAGGGGACATATAGACTATACCATGATAACAGGAACATACAGTGATACAGAAGGAGAGAGGACCCCGCTCACTACAGATTACACTATATCACCATCATATACTGCAGCGCTGTACAATAAGAGACATATAGACTATACCATGATAACAGGAACATACAGTGATACAGAAGGTGAGAGGACCCCGCTCACTACAGATTACACTATATCACCATCATATACTGCAGCGCTGTACAATAAGGAGACATATAGACTATACCATGATAACAGGAACATACAGTGATACAGAGGGTGAGAAGACCCCGCTCACTACAGATTACACTATATCACCATCATATACTGCAGCGCTGTACAATAAGAGGTATATATACACTATAACATGATAACAGGAACATACAGTGATACAGAAGGTGAGAGGATCCCGCTCACTACAGATTACACTATATCACCATCATATACTGCAGCGCTGTACAATAAGAGGACATATAGACTATACCATGATAACAGGAACATACAGTGATACAGAAGGTGAGAGGATCCCGCTCACTACAGATTACACTATATCACCATCATACACTGCAGCGCTGTACAATAAGAGGTATATATAGACTATACCATGATAACAGGAACATACAGTGATACAGAAGGTGAGAGGACCCCGCTCACTACAGATTACACTATATCACCATCATATACTGCAGCGCTGTACAATAAGAGGTATATATACACTATACCATGATAACAGGAACATACACTGATACAGAAGGTGAGAGGACCCCGCTCACTACAGATTACACTATATCACCATCATATACTGCAGCGCTGTACAATAAGAGGATATATAGACTATACCATGATAACAGGAACATACAGTGATACCGAAGGTGAGAGGACCCCGCTCACTACAGATTACACTATATCACCATCATATACTGCAGTGCTGTACAATAAGGAGACATATAGACTATACCATGATAACAGGAACATACAGTGATACAGAAGGTGAGAGGACACCGCTCACTACAGATTACACTATATCACCATCATATACTGCAGCGCTGTACAATAAGGAGACATATAGACTATACCATGATAACAGAAACATAAAGTGATACCGAAGGTGAGAGGACCCCGCTCACTACAGATTACACTATATCACCATCATACACAGCAGCGCTGTACAATAAGGAGACATATAGACTATACCATGATAACAGGAACATACAGTGATACAGAAGGTGAGAGGACCCCGCTCACTACAGATTACACTATATCACCATCATATACTGCAGCGCTGTTCAATAAGGAGACATATAGACTATACCATGATAACAGGAACATACAGTGATACAGAAGGTGAGAGGACCCCGCTCACTACAGATTACACTATATCACCATCATATACTGCAGCGCTGTACAATAAGAGGATATATAGACTATACCATGATGACAGGAACATACAGTGATACAGAAGGTGAGAGGACCCCGCTCACTACAGATTACACTATATCACCATCATACACTGCAGCGCTGTACAATAAGAGGTATATATACACTATACCATGATAACAGGAACATACAGTGATACAGAAGGTGAGAAGACCCCGCTCACTACAGATTACACTATATCACCATCATATACTGCAGCACTGTACAATAAGAGTCATATAGACTATACCATGATAACAGGAACATACAGTGATACAGAAGGTGAGAGGACCCCGCTCACTACAGATTACACTATATCACCATCACATACTGCAGCGATGTACAATAAGAGGACATATAGACTATACCATGATAACAGGAACATACAGTGATACAGAAGGTGAGAGGATCCCGCTCACTACAGATTACACTATATCACCATCATATACTGCAGTGCTGAACAATAAGAGTACATATAGACTATAACATGATAACAGGAACATACAGTGATACAGAAGGTGAGAGGACCCCGCTCACTACAGATTACACTATATCACCATCATATACTGCAGCACTGTACAATAAGAGACATATAGACTATACCATGATAACAGGAACATACAGTGATACAGAAGGTGAGAGGACCCCGCTCACTACAGATTACACTATATCACCATCATACACTGCAGCGCTGTACAATAAGGGGACACATAGACTATACCATGATAACAGGAACATACAATGATACAGAAGGTGAGAGGACCCCGCACACTACAGATTACACTATATCACCATCATATACTGCAGTGCTGAACAATAAGAGTACATATAGACTATAACATGATAACAGGAACATACAGTGATACAGAAGGTGAGAGAACCCCGCTCACTACAGATTACACTATATCACCATCATACACTGCAGCGCTGTACAATAAGAGGACATATAGACTATACCATGATAACAGGAAGATACAGTGATACAGAAGGTGAGAGGACCCCGCTCACTACAGATTACACTATATCACCATCATATACTGCAGCGCTGTACAATAAGGAGACATATAGACTATACCATGATAACAGGAACATACAGTGATACAGAAGGTGAGAGGACCCCGCTCACTACAGATTACACTATATCACCATCATATACTGCAGCGCTGTACAATAAGGGGACATATAGACTATACCATGTTAACAGGAACATACAGTGATACAGAAGGTGAGAGGATCCCGCTCACTACAGATTACACTATATCACCATCATATACTGCAGCGCTGTACAATAAGGGGACATATAGACTATACCATGATAACAGGAACATACAGTGATACAGAAGGTGAGAGGATCCCGCTCACTACAGATTACACTATATCACCATCATACACTGCAGCGCTGTACAATAAGGGGACACATAGACTATACCATGATAACAGGAACATACAGTGATACAGAAGGTGAGAGGACCCCGCACACTACAGATTACACTATATCACCATCATATACTGCAGTGCTGTACAATAAGGAGACATATAGACTATACCATGATAACAGGAACATACAGTGATACAGAAGGTGAGAGGATCTCCGCTCACTACACATTACACTATATCACCATCATACACTGCAGCGCTGTACAATAAGAGGACATATAGACTATACCATGATAACAGGAACATACAGTGATACAGAAGGTGAGAGGACCCCGCTCACTACAGATTACACTATATCACCATCATATACTGCAGCGCTGTACAATAAGAGGACATATAGACTATACCATGATAACAGGAACATACAGTGATACAGAAGGTGAGAGGACCCCGCTCACTACAGATTACACTATATCACCATCATATACTGCAGCGCTGTACAATAAGGAGACATATAGACTATACCATGATAACAGGAACATACAGTGATACAGAAGGTGAGAGGACCCCGCTCACTACAGATTACACTATATCACCATCATATACTGCAGCGCTGTACAATAAGAGACATATGGACTATACCATGATAACAGGAACATACAGTGATACAGAAGGTGAGAGGATCCCGCTCACTACAGATTACACTATATCACCATCATATACTGCAGCGCTGTACAATAAGGAGACATATAGACTATACCATGATAACAGGAACATACAGTGATACAGAAGGTGAGAGGACCCCGCTCACTACAGATTACACTATATCACCATCATATACTGCAGCGCTGTACAATAAGGGACATATAGACTATACTATGATAACAGGAACATACAGTGATACAGAAGGTGAGAGGATCCCACTCACTACAGATTACACTATATCACCATCATACACTGCAGCGCTGTACAATAAGAGGACATATAGACTATACCATGATAACAGGAACATACAGTGATACAGAAGGTGAGAGGATCCCGCTCACTACAGATTACACTATATCACCATCATATACTGCAGCGCTGTACAATAAGGAGACATATAGACTATACCATGATAACAGGAACATACAGTGATACAGAAGGTGAGAGGACCCCGCTCACTACAGATTACACTATATCACCATCATATACTGCAGCGCTGTACAATAAGAGGCATATATAGACTATACCATGATAACAGGAACATACAGTGATACAGAAGGTGAGAGGATCCCGCTCACTACAGATTACACTATATCACCATCATATACTGCAGCACTGTACAATAAGGAGACATATATACACTATACCATGATAACAGGAACATACAGTGATACAGAAGGTGAGAGGATCCCGCTCACTACAGATTACACTATATCACCATCATACACTGCAGCGCTGTACAATAAGGAGACATATAGACTATACCATGATAACAGGAACATACAGTGATACAGAAGGTGAGAGGACCCCGCTCACTACAGATTACACTATATCACCATCATACACTGCAGCGCTGTACAATAAGGAGACATATATATACTATACCATGATAACAGGAACATACAGTGATACAGAAGGTGAGAGGACCCCGCTCACTACAGATCACACTATATCACCATCATGTACTGCAGCGCTGTACAATAAGGAGACATATAGACTATACCATGATAACCGGAACATACAGTGATACAGAAGGTGAGAGGACCCCGCTCACTACAGATTACACTATATCACCATCATATACTGCAGCGCTGTACAATAAGAGGACATATAGACTATACCATGATAACAGGAACATACAGTGATACAGAAGGTGAGAGGACCCCGCTCACTACAGATTACACTATATCACCATCATATACTGCAGCGCTGTACAATAAGGAGACATATAGACTATACCATGATAACAGGAACATACAGTGATACAGAAGGTGAGAGGACCCCGCTCACTACAGATTACACTATATCACCATCAAACACTGCAGCGCTGTACAATAAGGAGACATATAGACTATACCATGATAACAGGAACATACAGTGATACAGAAGGTGAGAGGATCCCGCTCACTACAGATTATACTATATCACCATCATATACTGCAGTGCTGTACAATAAGAGACATATAGACTATACCATGATAACAGGAACATACAGTGATACAGAAGGTGAGAAGACCCCGCTCACTACAGATTACACTATATCACCATCACATACTGCAGCGATGTACAATAAGAGGACATATAGACTATACCATGATAACAGGAACATACAGTGATACAGAAGGTGAGAAGACCCCGCTCACTACAGATTACACTATATCACCATCATATACTGCAGCGCTGTACAATAAGAGGACATATAGACTATACCATGATAACAGGAACATACAGTGATACAGAAGGTGAGAGGACCCCGCTCACTACAGATTACACTATATCACCATCATATACTGCAGCGCTGTACAATAAGGAGACATATAGACTATACCATGATAACAGGAACATACAGTGATACAGAAGGTGAGAGGACCCCGCTCACTACAGATTACACTATATCACCATCATATACTGCAGCGCTGTACAATAAGAGGACATATAGACTATACCATGATAACAGGAACATACAGTGATACAGAAGGTGAGAGGACCCCGCTCACTACAGATTACACTATATCACCATCATATACTGCAGCGCTGTACAATAAGAGGACATATAGACTATACCATGATAACAGGAACATACAGTGATACAGAAGGTGAGAGGACCCCGCTCACTACAGATTACACTATATCACCATCATACACTGCAGCGCTGTACAATAAGGAGACATATAGACTATACCATGATAACAGGAACATACAGTGATACAGAAGGTGAGAGGATCCCGCTCACTACAGATTACACTATATCACCATCAAACACTGCAGCGCTGTACAATAAGGAGACATATAGACTATACCATGATAACAGGAACATACAGTGATACAGAAGGTGAGAGGATCCCGCTCACTACAGATTATACTATATCACCATCATATACTGCAGCGCTGTACAATAAGGAGACATATAGACTATACCATGATAACAGGAACATACAGTGATACAGAAGGTGAGAGGACCCCGCTCACTACAGATTACTCTATATCACCATCATACACTGCAGCGCTGTACAATAAGGAGACATATAGACTATACCATGATAACAGGAACATACAGTGATACAGAAGGTGAGAGGACCCCGCTCACTACAGATTACACTATATCACCATCACATACTGCAGCGATGTACAATAAGAGGACATATAGACTATACCATGATAACAGGAACATACAGTGATACAGAAGGTGAGAGGACCCCGCTCACTACAGATTACACTATATCACCATCATATACTGCAGCGCTGTACAATAAGAGGCATATATAGACTATACCATGATAACAGGAACATACAGTGATACAGAAGGTGAGAGGATCCCGCTCACTACAGATTACACTATATCACCATCATACACTGCAGCGCTGTACAATAAGAGGACATATAGACTATACCATGATAACAGGAACATACAGTGATACAGAAGGTGAGAGGACCCCGCTCACTACAGATTACACTATATCACCATCATATACTGCAGCGCTGTACAATAAGAGGTATATATACACTATACCATGATAACAGGAACATACACTGATACAGAAGGTGAGAGGACCCCGCTCACTACAGATTACACTATATCACCATCATATACTGCAGCGCTGTACAATAAGAGACATATAGACTATACCATGATAACAGGAACATACAGTGATACAGAAGGTGAGAGGACCCCGCTCACTACAGATTACACTATATCACCATCATATACTGCAGCGCTGTACAATAAGGAGACATATAGACTATACCATGATAACAGGAACATACAGTGATACAGAAGGTGAGAGGACCCCGCTCACTACAGATTACACTATATCACCATCATATACTGCAGCGCTGTACAATAAGGAGACATATATACACTATACCATGATAACAGGAACATACAGTGATACAGAAGGTGAGAGGATCCCGCTCTCTACAGATTACACTATATCACCATCATATACTGCAGCGCTGTACAATAAGGAGACATATAGACTATACCATGATAACAGGAACATACAGTGATACAGAAGGTGAGAGGATCCCGCTCACGACAGATTACACTATATCACCATCATACACTGCAGCACTGTACAATAAGAGACATATAGACTATACCATGATAACAGGAACATACAGTGATACAGAAGGTGAGAGGACCCCGCTCACTACAGATTACACTATATCACCATCATATACTGCAGCGCTGTACAATAAGGAGACATATAGACTATACCATGATAACAGGAACATACAGTGATACAGAAGGTGAGAGGATCCCGCTCTCTACAGATTACACTATATCACCATCATACACTGCAGCGCTGTACAATAAGGGGACATATAGACTATACCATGATAACAGGAACATACAGTGATACAGAAGGTGAGAGGACCCCGCTCACTACAGATTACACTATATCACCATCATATACTGCAGCGCTGTACAATAAGAGGTATATATACACTATACCATGATAACAGGAACATACACTGATACAGAAGGTGAGAGGACCCGCTCACTACAGATTACACTATATCACCATCATATACTGCAGCGCTGTACAATAAGGAGACATATAGACTATACCATGATAACAGGAACATACAGTGATACAGAAGGTGAGAGGACCCCGCTCACTACAGATTACACTATATCACCATCATATACTGCAGCGCTGTACAATAAGAGACATATAGACTATACCATGATAACAGGAACATACAGTGATACAGAAGGTGAGAGGACCCCGCTCACTACAGATTACACTATATCACCATCATATACTGCAGCGCTGTACAATAAGAGACATATAGACTATACCATGATAACAGGAACATACAGTGATACAGAAGGTGAGAGGACCCCGCACACTACAGATTACACTATATCACCATCATATACTGCAGTGCTGTACAATAAGGATACATATAGACTATACCATGATAACAGGAACATACAATGATACAGAAGGTGAGAGGACCCCGCTCACTACAGATTACACTATATCACCATCATATACTGCAGTGCTGTACAATAAGGAGACATATAGACTATACCATGATAACAGGAACATACAGTGATACAGAAGGTGAGAGGACCCCGCTCACTACAGATTACACTATATCACCATCATATACTGCAGTGCTGTACAATAAGGAGACATATAGACTATACCATGATAACAGGAACATACAGTGATACAGAAGGTGAGAGGATCCCGCTCACTACAGATTACACTATATCACCATCATATACTGCAGCGCTGTACAATAAGAGGACATATAGACTATACCATGATAACAGGAACATACAGTGATACAGAAGGTGAGAGGATCCGCTCACTACAGATTACACTATATCACCATCATATACTGCAGCACTGTACAATAAGGAGACATACAGACTATACCATGATAACAGGAACATACAGTGATACAGAAGGTGAGAGGATCTCCCTCACTACAGATTACACTGTATCACCATCATATACTGCAGCGCTGTACAATAAGGGGACATATAGACTATACCATCATAACAGGAACATACAGTGATACAGAAGGTGAGAGGATCCCGCTCACTACAGATTACACTATATCACCATCATATACTGCAGCGCTGTACAATAAGAGGACATATAGACTATACCATGATAACAGGAACATACAGTGATACAGAAGGTGAGAGGATCCCGCTCACTACAGATTACACTATATCACCATCATATACTGCAGCGCTGTACAATAAGAGACATATAGACTATACCATGATAACAGGAACATACAGTGATACAGAAGGTGAGAGGACCCCGCTCACTACAGATTACACTATATCACCATCATACACTGCAGCGCTGTACAATAAGGAGACATATAGACTATACCATGATAACAGGAACATACAGTGATACAGAAGGTGAGAGGACCCCGCTCACTACAGATTACACTATATCACCATCATATACTGCAGCACTGTACAATAAGGAGACATACAGACTATACCATGATAACAGGAACATACAGTGATACAGAAGGTGAGAGGATCCCGCTCACTACAGATTACACTGTATCACCATCATATACTGCAGCGCTGTACAATAAGAGACATATAGACTATACCATGATAACAGGAACATACAGTGATACAGAAGGTGAGAGGATCCGCTCACTACAGATTACACTATATCACCATCATATACTGCAGCACTGTACAATAAGGAGACATACAGACTATACCATGATAACAGGAACATACAGTGATACAGAAGGTGAGAGGATCTCCCTCACTACAGATTACACTGTATCACCATCATATACTGCAGCGCTGTACAATAAGGGGACATATAGACTATACCATCATAACAGGAACATACAGTGATACAGAAGGTGAGAGGATCCCGCTCACTACAGATTACACTATATCACCATCATATACTGCAGCGCTGTACAATAAGAGACATATAGACTATACCATGATAACAGGAACATACAGTGATACAGAAGGTGAGAGGATCCCGCTCACTACAGATTACACTATATCACCATCATATACTGCAGCGCTGTACAATAAGAGGACATATAGACTATACCATGATAACAGGAACATACAGTGATACAGAAGGTGAGAGGATCCCGCTCACTACAGATTACACTATATCACCATCATATACTGCAGCGCTGTACAATAAGAGACATATAGACTATACCATGATAACAGGAACATACAGTGATACAGAAGGTGAGAGAACCCCGCTCACTACAGATTACACTATATCACCATCATATACTGCAGCGCTGTACAATAAGAGGACATATAGACTATACCATGATAACAGGAACATACAGTGATACAGAAGGTGAGAGGACCCCGCTCACTACAGATTACACTATATCACCATCATACACTGCAGCGCTGTACAATAAGGAGACATATAGACTATACCATGATAACAGGAACATACAGTGATACAGAAGGTGAGAGGACCCCGCTCACTACAGATTACACTATATCACCATCATATACTGCAGCACTGTACAATAAGGAGACATACAGACTATACCATGATAACAGGAACATACAGTGATACAGAAGGTGAGAGGATCCCGCTCACTACAGATTACACTGTATCACCATCATATACTGCAGCGCTGTACAATAAGAGACATATAGACTATACCATGATAACAGGAACATACAGTGATACAGAAGGTGAGAGGATCCCGCTCTCTACAGCTTACACTATATCACCATCATACACTGCAGCGCTGTACAATAAGGGGACATATAGACTATACCATCATAACAGGAACATACAGTGATACAGAAGGTGAGAGGACCCCGCTCACTACAGATTACACTATATCACCATCATATACTGCAGCGCTGTACAATAAGAGGCATATATAGACTATACCATGATAACAGGAACATACAGTGATACAGAAGGTGAGAGGATCCCGCTCACTACAGATTACACTATATCACCATCATACACTGCAGCGCTGTACAATAAGAGGTATATATACACACTATACCATGATAACAGGAACATACAGTGATACAGAAGGTGAGAAGACCCCGCTCACTACAGATTACACTATATCACCATCATATACTGCAGCGCTGTACAATAAGACTATATATATATATATAGACTATACCATGATAACAGGAACATACAGTGATACAGAAGGTGAGAGGACCCCGCTCACTACAGATTACACTATATCACCATCATATACTGCAGCGCTGTACAATAAGGAGACATATAGACTATACCATGATAACAGGAACATACAGTGATACAGAAGGTGAGAGGATCCCGCTCACTACAGATTACACTATATCACCATCATACACTGCAGCGCTGTACAATAAGGAGACATATAGACTATACCATGATAACAGGAACATACAGTGATACAGAAGGTGAGAGGACCCCGCTCACTACAGATTACACTATATCACCATCACATACTGCAGCGATGTACAATAAGAGGACATATAGACTATACCATGATAACAGGAACATACAGTGATACAGAAGGTGAGAGGATCCCGCTCACTACAGATTACACTATATCACCATCATATACTGCAGCGCTGTACAATAAGAGGCATATATAGACTATACCATGATAACAGGAACATACAGTGATACAGAAGGTGAGAGGACCCCGCTCACTACAGATTACACTATATCACCATCATATACTGCAGCGCTGTACAATAAGGAGACATATAGACTATACCATGATAACAGGAACATACAGTGATACAGAAGGTGAGAGGATCCCGCTCACTACAGATTACACTATATCACCATCATATACTGCAGCACTGTACAATAAGGGGACATATAGACTATACCATGATAACAGGAACATACAGTGATACAGAAGGTGAGAGGACCCCGCTCACTACAGATTACACTATATCACCATCATATACTGCAGCACTGTACAATAAGAGTACATATAGACTATAACATGATAACAGGAACATACAGTGATACAGAAGGTGAGAGGACCCCGCTCACTACAGATTACACTATATCACCATCATACACTGCAGCGCTGTACAATAAGAGGACATATAGACTATACCATGATAACAGGAACATACAGTGATACAGAAGGTGAGAGGATCCCGCTCACTACAGATTACACTATATCACCATCATATACTGCAGCGCTGTACAATAAGGGGACATATAGACTATACCATGATAACAGGAACATACAGTGATACAGAAGGTGAGAGGATCCCGCTCACTACAGATTACACTATATCACCATCATACACTGCAGCGCTGTACAATAAGAGGACATATAGACTATACCATGATAACAGGAAGATACAGTGATACAGAAGGTGAGAGGACCCCGCTCACTACAGATTACACTATATCACCATCATATACTGCAGCGCTGTACAATAAGAGGCATATATAGACTATACCATGATAACAGGAACATACAGTGATACAGAAGGTGAGAGGACCCCGCTCACTACAGATTACACTATATCACCATCATATACTGCAGCGCTGTACAATAAGGGGACATATAGACTATACCATGATAACAGGAACATACAGTGATACAGAAGGAGAGAGGACCCCGCTCACTACAGATTACACTATATCACCATCATATACTGCAGCGCTGTACAATAAGGGGACATATAGACTATACCATGATAACAGGAACATACAGTGATACAGAAGGTGAGAGGATCCCGCTCACTACAGATTACACTATATCACCATCATATACTGCAGCGCTGTACAATAAGGGACATATAGACTATACCATGATAACAGGAACATACAGTGATACAGAAGGTGAGAGGACCCCGCTCACTACAGATTACACTATATCACCATCATACACTGCAGCGCTGTACAATAAGGGGACATATAGACTATACCATGATAACAGGAACATACAGTGATACAGAAGGAGAGAGGACCCCGCTCACTACAGATTACACTATATCACCATCATATACTGCAGCGCTGTACAATAAGAGACATATAGACTATACCATGATAACAGGAACATACAGTGATACAGAAGGTGAGAGGACCCCGCTCACTACAGATTACACTATATCACCATCATATACTGCAGCGCTGTACAATAAGGAGACATATAGACTATACCATGATAACAGGAACATACAGTGATACAGAGGGTGAGAAGACCCCGCTCACTACAGATTACACTATATCACCATCATATACTGCAGCGCTGTACAATAAGAGGTATATATACACTATAACATGATAACAGGAACATACAGTGATACAGAAGGTGAGAGGATCCCGCTCACTACAGATTACACTATATCACCATCATATACTGCAGCGCTGTACAATAAGAGGACATATAGACTATACCATGATAACAGGAACATACAGTGATACAGAAGGTGAGAGGATCCCGCTCACTACAGATTACACTATATCACCATCATACACTGCAGCGCTGTACAATAAGAGGTATATATAGACTATACCATGATAACAGGAACATACAGTGATACAGAAGGTGAGAGGACCCCGCTCACTACAGATTACACTATATCACCATCATATACTGCAGCGCTGTACAATAAGAGGTATATATACACTATACCATGATAACAGGAACATACACTGATACAGAAGGTGAGAGGACCCCGCTCACTACAGATTACACTATATCACCATCATATACTGCAGCGCTGTACAATAAGAGGATATATAGACTATACCATGATAACAGGAACATACAGTGATACCGAAGGTGAGAGGACCCCGCTCACTACAGATTACACTATATCACCATCATATACTGCAGTGCTGTACAATAAGGAGACATATAGACTATACCATGATAACAGGAACATACAGTGATACAGAAGGTGAGAGGACACCGCTCACTACAGATTACACTATATCACCATCATATACTGCAGCGCTGTACAATAAGGAGACATATAGACTATACCATGATAACAGAAACATAAAGTGATACCGAAGGTGAGAGGACCCCGCTCACTACAGATTACACTATATCACCATCATACACAGCAGCGCTGTACAATAAGGAGACATATAGACTATACCATGATAACAGGAACATACAGTGATACAGAAGGTGAGAGGACCCCGCTCACTACAGATTACACTATATCACCATCATATACTGCAGCGCTGTTCAATAAGGAGACATATAGACTATACCATGATAACAGGAACATACAGTGATACAGAAGGTGAGAGGACCCCGCTCACTACAGATTACACTATATCACCATCATATACTGCAGCGCTGTACAATAAGAGGATATATAGACTATACCATGATGACAGGAACATACAGTGATACAGAAGGTGAGAGGACCCCGCTCACTACAGATTACACTATATCACCATCATACACTGCAGCGCTGTACAATAAGAGGTATATATACACTATACCATGATAACAGGAACATACAGTGATACAGAAGGTGAGAAGACCCCGCTCACTACAGATTACACTATATCACCATCATATACTGCAGCACTGTACAATAAGAGTCATATAGACTATACCATGATAACAGGAACATACAGTGATACAGAAGGTGAGAGGACCCCGCTCACTACAGATTACACTATATCACCATCACATACTGCAGCGATGTACAATAAGAGGACATATAGACTATACCATGATAACAGGAACATACAGTGATACAGAAGGTGAGAGGATCCCGCTCACTACAGATTACACTATATCACCATCATATACTGCAGTGCTGAACAATAAGAGTACATATAGACTATAACATGATAACAGGAACATACAGTGATACAGAAGGTGAGAGGACCCCGCTCACTACAGATTACACTATATCACCATCATATACTGCAGCACTGTACAATAAGAGACATATAGACTATACCATGATAACAGGAACATACAGTGATACAGAAGGTGAGAGGACCCCGCTCACTACAGATTACACTATATCACCATCATACACTGCAGCGCTGTACAATAAGGGGACACATAGACTATACCATGATAACAGGAACATACAATGATACAGAAGGTGAGAGGACCCCGCACACTACAGATTACACTATATCACCATCATATACTGCAGTGCTGAACAATAAGAGTACATATAGACTATAACATGATAACAGGAACATACAGTGATACAGAAGGTGAGAGAACCCCGCTCACTACAGATTACACTATATCACCATCATACACTGCAGCGCTGTACAATAAGAGGACATATAGACTATACCATGATAACAGGAAGATACAGTGATACAGAAGGTGAGAGGACCCCGCTCACTACAGATTACACTATATCACCATCATATACTGCAGCGCTGTACAATAAGGAGACATATAGACTATACCATGATAACAGGAACATACAGTGATACAGAAGGTGAGAGGACCCCGCTCACTACAGATTACACTATATCACCATCATATACTGCAGCGCTGTACAATAAGGGGACATATAGACTATACCATGTTAACAGGAACATACAGTGATACAGAAGGTGAGAGGATCCCGCTCACTACAGATTACACTATATCACCATCATATACTGCAGCGCTGTACAATAAGGGGACATATAGACTATACCATGATAACAGGAACATACAGTGATACAGAAGGTGAGAGGATCCCGCTCACTACAGATTACACTATATCACCATCATACACTGCAGCGCTGTACAATAAGGGGACACATAGACTATACCATGATAACAGGAACATACAGTGATACAGAAGGTGAGAGGACCCCGCACACTACAGATTACACTATATCACCATCATATACTGCAGTGCTGTACAATAAGGAGACATATAGACTATACCATGATAACAGGAACATACAGTGATACAGAAGGTGAGAGGATCTCCGCTCACTACACATTACACTATATCACCATCATACACTGCAGCGCTGTACAATAAGAGGACATATAGACTATACCATGATAACAGGAACATACAGTGATACAGAAGGTGAGAGGACCCCGCTCACTACAGATTACACTATATCACCATCATATACTGCAGCGCTGTACAATAAGAGGACATATAGACTATACCATGATAACAGGAACATACAGTGATACAGAAGGTGAGAGGATCTCCGCTCACTACAGATTACACTATATCACCATCATATACTGCAGCGCTGTACAATAAGGAGACATATAGACTATACCATGATAACAGGAACATACAGTGATACAGAAGGTGAGAGGACCCCGCTCACTACAGATTACACTATATCACCATCATATACTGCAGCGCTGTACAATAAGAGACATATGGACTATACCATGATAACAGGAACATACAGTGATACAGAAGGTGAGAGGATCCCGCTCACTACAGATTACACTATATCACCATCATATACTGCAGCGCTGTACAATAAGGAGACATATAGACTATACCATGATAACAGGAACATACAGTGATACAGAAGGTGAGAGGACCCCGCTCACTACAGATTACACTATATCACCATCATATACTGCAGCGCTGTACAATAAGGGACATATAGACTATACTATGATAACAGGAACATACAGTGATACAGAAGGTGAGAGGATCCCACTCACTACAGATTACACTATATCACCATCATACACTGCAGCGCTGTACAATAAGAGGACATATAGACTATACCATGATAACAGGAACATACAGTGATACAGAAGGTGAGAGGATCCCGCTCACTACAGATTACACTATATCACCATCATATACTGCAGCGCTGTACAATAAGGAGACATATAGACTATACCATGATAACAGGAACATACAGTGATACAGAAGGTGAGAGGACCCCGCTCACTACAGATTACACTATATCACCATCATATACTGCAGCGCTGTACAATAAGAGGCATATATAGACTATACCATGATAACAGGAACATACAGTGATACAGAAGGTGAGAGGATCCCGCTCACTACAGATTACACTATATCACCATCATATACTGCAGCACTGTACAATAAGGAGACATATATACACTATACCATGATAACAGGAACATACAGTGATACAGAAGGTGAGAGGATCCCGCTCACTACAGATTACACTATATCACCATCATACACTGCAGCGCTGTACAATAAGGAGACATATAGACTATACCATGATAACAGGAACATACAGTGATACAGAAGGTGAGAGGACCCCGCTCACTACAGATTACACTATATCACCATCATACACTGCAGCGCTGTACAATAAGGAGACATATATATACTATACCATGATAACAGGAACATACAGTGATACAGAAGGTGAGAGGACCCCGCTCACTACAGATCACACTATATCACCATCATGTACTGCAGCGCTGTACAATAAGGAGACATATAGACTATACCATGATAACCGGAACATACAGTGATACAGAAGGTGAGAGGACCCCGCTCACTACAGATTACACTATATCACCATCATATACTGCAGCGCTGTACAATAAGAGGACATATAGACTATACCATGATAACAGGAACATACAGTGATACAGAAGGTGAGAGGACCCCGCTCACTACAGATTACACTATATCACCATCATATACTGCAGCGCTGTACAATAAGGAGACATATAGACTATACCATGATAACAGGAACATACAGTGATACAGAAGGTGAGAGGATCCCGCTCACTACAGATTACACTATATCACCATCAAACACTGCAGCGCTGTACAATAAGGAGACATATAGACTATACCATGATAACAGGAACATACAGTGATACAGAAGGTGAGAGGATCCCGCTCACTACAGATTATACTATATCACCATCATATACTGCAGTGCTGTACAATAAGAGACATATAGACTATACCATGATAACAGGAACATACAGTGATACAGAAGGTGAGAAGACCCCGCTCACTACAGATTACACTATATCACCATCACATACTGCAGCGATGTACAATAAGAGGACATATAGACTATACCATGATAACAGGAACATACAGTGATACAGAAGGTGAGAAGACCCCGCTCACTACAGATTACACTATATCACCATCATATACTGCAGCGCTGTACAATAAGAGGACATATAGACTATACCATGATAACAGGAACATACAGTGATACAGAAGGTGAGAGGACCCCGCTCACTACAGATTACACTATATCACCATCATATACTGCAGCGCTGTACAATAAGGAGACATATAGACTATACCATGATAACAGGAACATACAGTGATACAGAAGGTGAGAGGACCCCGCTCACTACAGATTACACTATATCACCATCATATACTGCAGCGCTGTACAATAAGAGGACATATAGACTATACCATGATAACAGGAACATACAGTGATACAGAAGGTGAGAGGACCCCGCTCACTACAGATTACACTATATCACCATCATATACTGCAGCGCTGTACAATAAGAGGACATATAGACTATACCATGATAACAGGAACATACAGTGATACAGAAGGTGAGAGGACCCCGCTCACTACAGATTACACTATATCACCATCATACACTGCAGCGCTGTACAATAAGGAGACATATAGACTATACCATGATAACAGGAACATACAGTGATACAGAAGGTGAGAGGATCCCGCTCACTACAGATTACACTATATCACCATCAAACACTGCAGCGCTGTACAATAAGGAGACATATAGACTATACCATGATAACAGGAACATACAGTGATACAGAAGGTGAGAGGATCCCGCTCACTACAGATTATACTATATCACCATCATATACTGCAGCGCTGTACAATAAGGAGACATATAGACTATACCATGATAACAGGAACATACAGTGATACAGAAGGTGAGAGGACCCCGCTCACTACAGATTACTCTATATCACCATCATACACTGCAGCGCTGTACAATAAGGAGACATATAGACTATACCATGATAACAGGAACATACAGTGATACAGAAGGTGAGAGGACCCCGCTCACTACAGATTACACTATATCACCATCACATACTGCAGCGATGTACAATAAGAGGACATATAGACTATACCATGATAACAGGAACATACAGTGATACAGAAGGTGAGAGGACCCCGCTCACTACAGATTACACTATATCACCATCATATACTGCAGCGCTGTACAATAAGAGGCATATATAGACTATACCATGATAACAGGAACATACAGTGATACAGAAGGTGAGAGGATCCCGCTCACTACAGATTACACTATATCACCATCATACACTGCAGCGCTGTACAATAAGAGGACATATAGACTATACCATGATAACAGGAACATACAGTGATACAGAAGGTGAGAGGACCCCGCTCACTACAGATTACACTATATCACCATCATATACTGCAGCGCTGTACAATAAGAGGTATATATACACTATACCATGATAACAGGAACATACACTGATACAGAAGGTGAGAGGACCCCGCTCACTACAGATTACACTATATCACCATCATATACTGCAGCGCTGTACAATAAGAGACATATAGACTATACCATGATAACAGGAACATACAGTGATACAGAAGGTGAGAGGACCCCGCTCACTACAGATTACACTATATCACCATCATATACTGCAGCGCTGTACAATAAGGAGACATATAGACTATACCATGATAACAGGAACATACAGTGATACAGAAGGTGAGAGGACCCCGCTCACGACAGATTACACTATATCACCATCATACACTGCAGCACTGTACAATAAGAGACATATAGACTATACCATGATAACAGGAACATACAGTGATACAGAAGGTGAGAGGACCCCGCTCACTACAGATTACACTATATCACCATCATATACTGCAGCGCTGTACAATAAGGAGACATATAGACTATACCATGATAACAGGAACATACAGTGATACAGAAGGTGAGAGGATCCCGCTCTCTACAGATTACACTATATCACCATCATACACTGCAGCGCTGTACAATAAGGGGACATATAGACTATACCATGATAACAGGAACATACAGTGATACAGAAGGTGAGAGGACCCCGCTCACTACAGATTACACTATATCACCATCATATACTGCAGCGCTGTACAATAAGAGGTATATATACACTATACCATGATAACAGGAACATACACTGATACAGAAGGTGAGAGGACCCGCTCACTACAGATTACACTATATCACCATCATATACTGCAGCGCTGTACAATAAGGAGACATATAGACTATACCATGATAACAGGAACATACAGTGATACAGAAGGTGAGAGGACCCCGCTCACTACAGATTACACTATATCACCATCATATACTGCAGCGCTGTACAATAAGAGACATATAGACTATACCATGATAACAGGAACATACAGTGATACAGAAGGTGAGAGGACCCCGCTCACTACAGATTACACTATATCACCATCATATACTGCAGCGCTGTACAATAAGAGACATATAGACTATACCATGATAACAGGAACATACAGTGATACAGAAGGTGAGAGGACCCCGCACACTACAGATTACACTATATCACCATCATATACTGCAGTGCTGTACAATAAGGATACATATAGACTATACCATGATAACAGGAACATACAATGATACAGAAGGTGAGAGGACCCCGCTCACTACAGATTACACTATATCACCATCATATACTGCAGTGCTGTACAATAAGGAGACATATAGACTATACCATGATAACAGGAACATACAGTGATACAGAAGGTGAGAGGACCCCGCTCACTACAGATTACACTATATCACCATCATATACTGCAGTGCTGTACAATAAGGAGACATATAGACTATACCATGATAACAGGAACATACAGTGATACAGAAGGTGAGAGGATCCCGCTCACTACAGATTACACTATATCACCATCATATACTGCAGCGCTGTACAATAAGAGGACATATAGACTATACCATGATAACAGGAACATACAGTGATACAGAAGGTGAGAGGATCCGCTCACTACAGATTACACTATATCACCATCATATACTGCAGCACTGTACAATAAGGAGACATACAGACTATACCATGATAACAGGAACATACAGTGATACAGAAGGTGAGAGGATCTCCCTCACTACAGATTACACTGTATCACCATCATATACTGCAGCGCTGTACAATAAGGGGACATATAGACTATACCATCATAACAGGAACATACAGTGATACAGAAGGTGAGAGGATCCCGCTCACTACAGATTACACTATATCACCATCATATACTGCAGCGCTGTACAATAAGAGGACATATAGACTATACCATGATAACAGGAACATACAGTGATACAGAAGGTGAGAGGATCCCGCTCACTACAGATTACACTATATCACCATCATATACTGCAGCGCTGTACAATAAGAGACATATAGACTATACCATGATAACAGGAACATACAGTGATACAGAAGGTGAGAGGACCCCGCTCACTACAGATTACACTATATCACCATCATACACTGCAGCGCTGTACAATAAGGAGACATATAGACTATACCATGATAACAGGAACATACAGTGATACAGAAGGTGAGAGGACCCCGCTCACTACAGATTACACTATATCACCATCATATACTGCAGCACTGTACAATAAGGAGACATACAGACTATACCATGATAACAGGAACATACAGTGATACAGAAGGTGAGAGGATCCCGCTCACTACAGATTACACTGTATCACCATCATATACTGCAGCGCTGTACAATAAGAGACATATAGACTATACCATGATAACAGGAACATACAGTGATACAGAAGGTGAGAGGATCCCGCTCTCTACAGCTTACACTATATCACCATCATACACTGCAGCGCTGTACAATAAGGGGACATATAGACTATACCATCATAACAGGAACATACAGTGATACAGAAGGTGAGAGGACCCCGCTCACTACAGATTACACTATATCACCATCATATACTGCAGCGCTGTACAATAAGACTATATATATATATATAGACTATACCATGATAACAGGAACATACAGTGATACAGAAGGTGAGAGGACCCCGCTCACTACAGATTACACTATATCACCATCATATACTGCAGCGCTGTACAATAAGGAGACATATAGACTATACCATGATAACAGGAACATACAGTGATACAGAAGGTGAGAGGATCCCGCTCACTACAGATTACACTATATCACCATCATACACTGCAGCGCTGTACAATAAGGAGACATATAGACTATACCATGATAACAGGAACATACAGTGATACAGAAGGTGAGAGGACCCCGCTCACTACAGATTACACTATATCACCATCACATACTGCAGCGATGTACAATAAGAGGACATATAGACTATACCATGATAACAGGAACATACAGTGATACAGAAGGTGAGAGGATCCCGCTCACTACAGATTACACTATATCACCATCATATACTGCAGCGCTGTACAATAAGAGGCATATATAGACTATACCATGATAACAGGAACATACAGTGATACAGAAGGTGAGAGGACCCCGCTCACTACAGATTACACTATATCACCATCATATACTGCAGCGCTGTACAATAAGGAGACATATAGACTATACCATGATAACAGGAACATACAGTGATACAGAAGGTGAGAGGATCCCGCTCACTACAGATTACACTATATCACCATCATACACTGCAGCGCTGTACAATAAGGAGACATATAGACTATACCATGATAACAGGAACATACAGTGATACAGAAGGTGAGAGGACCCCGCTCACTACAGATTACACTATATCACCATCATATACTGCAGCACTGTACAATAAGAGGACATATAGACTATAACATGATAACAGGAACATACAGTGATACAGAAGGTGAGAGGACCCCGCACACTACAGATTACACTATATCACCATCATATACTGCAGCACTGTACAATAAGGGGACATATAGACTATACCATGATAACAGGAACATACAGTGATACAGAAGGTGAGAGGACCCCGCTCACTACAGATTACACTAGATCACCATCATATACTGCAGCACTGTACAATAAGAGTACATATAGACTATAACATGATAACAGGAACATACAGTGATACAGAAGGTGAGAGGACCCCGCTCACTACAGATTACACTATATCACCATCATACACTGCAGCGCTGTACAATAAGAGGACATATAGACTATACCATGATAACAGGAACATACAGTGATACAGAAGGTGAGAGGATCCCGCTCACTACAGATTACACTATATCACCATCATATACTGCAGCGCTGTACAATAAGGGGACATATAGACTATACCATGATAACAGGAACATACAGTGATACAGAAGGTGAGAGGATCCCGCTCACTACAGATTACACTATATCACCATCATACACTGCAGCGCTGTACAATAAGAGGACATATAGACTATACCATGATAACAGGAAGATACAGTGATACAGAAGGTGAGAGGACCCCGCTCACTACAGATTACACTATATCACCATCATATACTGCAGCGCTGTACAATAAGAGGCATATATAGACTATACCATGATAACAGGAACATACAGTGATACAGAAGGTGAGAGGACCCCGCTCACTACAGATTACACTATATCACCATCATATACTGCAGCGCTGTACAATAAGGGGACATATAGACTATACCATGATAACAGGAACATACAGTGATACAGAAGGAGAGAGGACCCCGCTCACTACAGATTACACTATATCACCATCATATACTGCAGCGCTGTACAATAAGGGGACATATAGACTATACCATGATAACAGGAACATACAGTGATACAGAAGGTGAGAGGACCCCGCTCACTACAGATTACACTATATCACCATCATATACTGCAGCGCTGTACAATAAGGGACATATAGACTATACCATGATAACAGGAACATACAGTGATACAGAAGGTGAGAGGACCCCGCTCACTACAGATTACACTATATCACCATCATACACTGCAGCGCTGTACAATAAGGGGACATATAGACTATACCATGATAACAGGAACATACAGTGATACAGAAGGAGAGAGGACCCCGCTCACTACAGATTACACTATATCACCATCATATACTGCAGCGCTGTACAATAAGAGACATATAGACTATACCATGATAACAGGAACATACAGTGATACAGAAGGTGAGAGGACCCCGCTCACTACAGATTACACTATATCACCATCATATACTGCAGCGCTGTACAATAAGGAGACATATAGACTATACCATGATAACAGGAACATACAGTGATACAGAGGGTGAGAAGACCCCGCTCACTACAGATTACACTATATCACCATCATATACTGCAGCGCTGTACAATAAGAGGTATATATACACTATAACATGATAACAGGAACATACAGTGATACAGAAGGTGAGAGGATCCCGCTCACTACAGATTACACTATATCACCATCATATACTGCAGCGCTGTACAATAAGAGGACATATAGACTATACCATGATAACAGGAACATACAGTGATACAGAAGGTGATAGGACCCCGCTCACTACAGATTACACTATATCACCATCATATACTGCAGCGCTGTACAATAAGAGGCATATATAGACTATACCATGATAACAGGAACATACAGTGATACAGAAGGTGAGAGGATCCCGCTCACTACAGATTACACTATATCACCATCATACACTGCAGCGCTGTACAATAAGAGGTATATATAGACTATACCATGATAACAGGAACATACAGTGATACAGAAGGTGAGAGGACCCCGCTCACTACAGATTACACTATATCACCATCATATACTGCAGCGCTGTACAATAAGAGGTATATATACACTATACCATGATAACAGGAACATACACTGATACAGAAGGTGAGAGGACCCCGCTCACTACAGATTACACTATATCACCATCATATACTGCAGCGCTGTACAATAAGAGGATATATAGACTATACCATGATAACAGGAACATACAGTGATACCGAAGGTGAGAGGACCCCGCTCACTACAGATTACACTATATCACCATCATATACTGCAGTGCTGTACAATAAGGAGACATATAGACTATACCATGATAACAGGAACATACAGTGATACAGAAGGTGAGAGGACACCGCTCACTACAGATTACACTATATCACCATCATATACTGCAGCGCTGTACAATAAGGAGACATATAGACTATACCATGATAACAGAAACATAAAGTGATACCGAAGGTGAGAGGACCCCGCTCACTACAGATTACACTATATCACCATCATACACAGCAGCGCTGTACAATAAGGAGACATATAGACTATACCATGATAACAGGAACATACAGTGATACAGAAGGTGAGAGGACCCCGCTCACTACAGATTACACTATATCACCATCATATACTGCAGCGCTGTACAATAAGAGACATATAGACTATACCATGATAACAGGAACATACAGTGATACAGAAGGTGAGAGGACCCCGCTCACTACAGATTACACTATATCACCATCATATACTGCAGCGCTGTACAATAAGGAGACATATAGACTATACCATGATAACAGGAACATACAGTGATACAGAGGGTGAGAAGACCCCGCTCACTACAGATTACACTATATCACCATCATATACTGCAGCGCTGTACAATAAGAGGCATATATAGACTATACCATGATAACAGGAACATACAGTGATACAGAAGGTGAGAGGATCCCGCTCACTACAGATTACACTATATCACCATCATACACTGCAGCGCTGTACAATAAGAGGACATATAGACTATACCATGATAACAGGAACATACAGTGATACAGAAGGTGAGAGGACCCCGCTCACTACAGATTACTCTATATCACCATCATACACTGCAGCGCTGTACAATAAGGAGACATATAGACTATACCATGATAACAGGAACATACAGTGATACAGAAGGTGAGAGGACCCCGCTCACTACAGATTACACTATATCACCATCACATACTGCAGCGATGTACAATAAGAGGACATATAGACTATACCATGATAACAGGAACATACAGTGATACAGAAGGTGAGAGGACCCCGCTCACTACAGATTACACTATATCACCATCATACACTGCAGCGCTGTACAATAAGAGGACATATAGACTATACCATGATAACAGGAACATACAGTGATACAGAAGGTGAGAGGACCCCGCTCACTACAGATTACACTATATCACCATCATATACTGCAGCGCTGTACAATAAGAGGTATATATACACTATACCATGATAACAGGAACATACACTGATACAGAAGGTGAGAGGACCCCGCTCACTACAGATTACACTATATCACCATCATATACTGCAGCGCTGTACAATAAGAGACATATAGACTATACCATGATAACAGGAACATACAGTGATACAGAAGGTGAGAGGACCCCGCTCACTACAGATTACACTATATCACCATCATATACTGCAGCGCTGTACAATAAGGAGACATATAGACTATACCATGATAACAGGAACATACAGTGATACAGAAGGTGAGAGGACCCCGCTCACGACAGATTACACTATATCACCATCATACACTGCAGCACTGTACAATAAGAGACATATAGACTATACCATGATAACAGGAACATACAGTGATACAGAAGGTGAGAGGATCCCGCTCTCTACAGATTACACTATATCACCATCATACACTGCAGCGCTGTACAATAAGGGGACATATAGACTATACCATGATAACAGGAACATACAGTGATACAGAAGGTGAGAGGACCCCGCTCACTACAGATTACACTATATCACCATCATATACTGCAGCGCTGTACAATAAGAGGTATATATACACTATACCATGATAACAGGAACATACACTGATACAGAAGGTGAGAGGACCCGCTCACTACAGATTACACTATATCACCATCATATACTGCAGCGCTGTACAATAAGGAGACATATAGACTATACCATGATAACAGGAACATACAGTGATACAGAAGGTGAGAGGACCCCGCTCACTACAGATTACACTATATCACCATCATATACTGCAGCGCTGTACAATAAGAGACATATAGACTATACCATGATAACAGGAACATACAGTGATACAGAAGGTGAGAGGACCCCGCTCACTACAGATTACACTATATCACCATCATATACTGCAGCGCTGTACAATAAGAGACATATAGACTATACCATGATAACAGGAACATACAGTGATACAGAAGGTGAGAGGACCCCGCACACTACAGATTACACTATATCACCATCATATACTGCAGTGCTGTACAATAAGGATACATATAGACTATACCATGATAACAGGAACATACAATGATACAGAAGGTGAGAGGACCCCGCTCACTACAGATTACACTATATCACCATCATATACTGCAGTGCTGTACAATAAGGAGACATATAGACTATACCATGATAACAGGAACATACAGTGATACAGAAGGTGAGAGGACCCCGCTCACTACAGATTACACTATATCACCATCATATACTGCAGTGCTGTACAATAAGGAGACATATAGACTATACCATGATAACAGGAACATACAGTGATACAGAAGGTGAGAGGATCCCGCTCACTACAGATTACACTATATCACCATCATATACTGCAGCGCTGTACAATAAGAGGACATATAGACTATACCATGATAACAGGAACATACAGTGATACAGAAGGTGAGAGGACCCCGCTCACTACAGATTACACTATATCACCATCATATACTGCAGCGCTGTACAATAAGAGGACATATAGACTATACCATGATAACAGGAACATACAGTGATACAGAAGGTGAGAGGATCCGCTCACTACAGATTACACTATATCACCATCATATACTGCAGCACTGTACAATAAGGAGACATACAGACTATACCATGATAACAGGAACATACAGTGATACAGAAGGTGAGAGGATCTCCCTCACTACAGATTACACTGTATCACCATCATATACTGCAGCGCTGTACAATAAGGGGACATATAGACTATACCATCATAACAGGAACATACAGTGATACAGAAGGTGAGAGGATCCCGCTCACTACAGATTACACTATATCACCATCATATACTGCAGCGCTGTACAATAAGAGGACATATAGACTATACCATGATAACAGGAACATACAGTGATACAGAAGGTGAGAGGATCCCGCTCACTACAGATTACACTATATCACCATCATATACTGCAGCGCTGTACAATAAGAGACATATAGACTATACCATGATAACAGGAACATACAGTGATACAGAAGGTGAGAGGATCCCGCTCACTACAGATTACACTATATCACCATCATATACTGCAGCGCTGTACAATAAGAGGACATATAGACTATACCATGATAACAGGAACATACAGTGATACAGAAGGTGAGAGGATCCCGCTCACTACAGATTACACTATATCACCATCATATACTGCAGCGCTGTACAATAAGAGACATATAGACTATACCATGATAACAGGAACATACAGTGATACAGAAGGTGAGAGGACCCCGCTCACTACAGATTACACTATATCACCATCATACACTGCAGCGCTGTACAATAAGGAGACATATAGACTATACCATGATAACAGGAACATACAGTGATACAGAAGGTGAGAGGACCCCGCTCACTACAGATTACACTATATCACCATCATATACTGCAGCACTGTACAATAAGGAGACATACAGACTATACCATGATAACAGGAACATACAGTGATACAGAAGGTGAGAGGATCCCGCTCACTACAGATTACACTGTATCACCATCATATACTGCAGCGCTGTACAATAAGAGACATATAGACTATACCATGATAACAGGAACATACAGTGATACAGAAGGTGAGAGGATCCCGCTCTCTACAGCTTACACTATATCACCATCATACACTGCAGCGCTGTACAATAAGGGGACATATAGACTATACCATCATAACAGGAACATACAGTGATACAGAAGGTGAGAGGACCCCGCTCACTACAGATTACACTATATCACCATCATATACTGCAGCGCTGTACAATAAGAGGCATATATAGACTATACCATGATAACAGGAACATACAGTGATACAGAAGGAGAGAGGATCCCGCTCACTACAGATTACACTATATCACCATCATACACTGCAGCGCTGTACAATAAGAGGTATATATACACACTATACCATGATAACAGGAACATACAGTGATACAGAAGGTGAGAAGACCCCGCTCACTACAGATTACACTATATCACCATCATATACTGCAGCGCTGTACAATAAGACTATATATATATATATAGACTATACCATGATAACAGGAACATACAGTGATACAGAAGGTGAGAGGACCCCGCTCACTACAGATTACACTATATCACCATCATATACTGCAGCGCTGTACAATAAGGAGACATATAGACTATACCATGATAACAGGAACATACAGTGATACAGAAGGTGAGAGGATCCCGCTCACTACAGATTACACTATATCACCATCACATACTGCAGCGATGTACAATAAGAGGACATATAGACTATACCATGATAACAGGAACATACAGTGATACAGAAGGTGAGAGGATCCCGCTCACTACAGATTACACTATATCACCATCATATACTGCAGCGCTGTACAATAAGAGGCATATATAGACTATACCATGATAACAGGAACATACAGTGATACAGAAGGTGAGAGGACCGCGCTCACTACAGATTACACTATATCACCATCATATACTGCAGCGCTGTACAATAAGGAGACATATAGACTATACCATGATAACAGGAACATACAGTGATACAGAAGGTGAGAGGATCCCGCTCACTACAGATTACACTATATCACCATCATACACTGCAGCGCTGTACAATAAGGAGACATATAGACTATACCATGATAACAGGAACATACAGTGATACAGAAGGTGAGAGGACCCCGCTCACTACAGATTACACTATATCACCATCATATACTGCAGCACTGTACAATAAGAGGACATATAGACTATAACATGATAACAGGAACATACAGTGATACAGAAGGTGAGAGGACCCCGCACACTACAGATTACACTATATCACCATCATATACTGCAGCACTGTACAATAAGGGGACATATAGACTATACCATGATAACAGGAACATACAGTGATACAGAAGGTGAGAGGACCCCGCTCACTACAGATTACACTATATCACCATCATATACTGCAGCACTGTACAATAAGAGTACATATAGACTATAACATGATAACAGGAACATACAGTGATACAGAAGGTGAGAGGACCCCGCTCACTACAGATTACACTATATCACCATCATACACTGCAGCGCTGTACAATAAGAGGACATATAGACTATACCATGATAACAGGAACATACAGTGATACAGAAGGTGAGAGGATCCCGCTCACTACAGATTACACTATATCACCATCATATACTGCAGCGCTGTACAATAAGGGGACATATAGACTATACCATGATAACAGGAACATACAGTGATACAGAAGGTGAGAGGATCCCGCTCACTACAGATTACACTATATCACCATCATACACTGCAGCGCTGTACAATAAGAGGACATATAGACTATACCATGATAACAGGAAGATACAGTGATACAGAAGGTGAGAGGACCCCGCTCACTACAGATTACACTATATCACCATCATATACTGCAGCGCTGTACAATAAGAGGCATATATAGACTATACCATGATAACAGGAACATACAGTGATACAGAAGGTGAGAGGACCCCGCTCACTACAGATTACACTATATCACCATCATATACTGCAGCGCTGTACAATAAGGGGACATATAGACTATACCATGATAACAGGAACATACAGTGATACAGAAGGAGAGAGGACCCCGCTCACTACAGATTACACTATATCACCATCATATACTGCAGCGCTGTACAATAAGAGACATATAGACTATACCATGATAACAGGAACATACAGTGATACAGAAGGTGAGAGGACCCCGCTCACTACAGATTACACTATATCACCATCATATACTGCAGCGCTGTACAATAAGGAGACATATAGACTATACCATGATAACAGGAACATACAGTGATACAGAGGGTGAGAAGACCCCGCTCACTACAGATTACACTATATCACCATCATATACTGCAGCGCTGTACAATAAGAGGTATATATACACTATAACATGATAACAGGAACATACAGTGATACAGAAGGTGAGAGGATCCCGCTCACTACAGATTACACTATATCACCATCATATACTGCAGCGCTGTACAATAAGAGGACATATAGACTATACCATGATAACAGGAACATACAGTGATACAGAAGGTGATAGGACCCCGCTCACTACAGATTACACTATATCACCATCATATACTGCAGCGCTGTACAATAAGAGGCATATATAGACTATACCATGATAACAGGAACATACAGTGATACAGAAGGTGAGAGGATCCCGCTCACTACAGATTACACTATATCACCATCATACACTGCAGCGCTGTACAATAAGAGGTATATATAGACTATACCATGATAACAGGAACATACAGTGATACAGAAGGTGAGAGGACCCCGCTCACTACAGATTACACTATATCACCATCATATACTGCAGCGCTGTACAATAAGAGGTATATATACACTATACCATGATAACAGGAACATACACTGATACAGAAGGTGAGAGGACCCCGCTCACTACAGATTACACTATATCACCATCATATACTGCAGCGCTGTACAATAAGAGGATATATAGACTATACCATGATAACAGGAACATACAGTGATACCGAAGGTGAGAGGACCCCGCTCACTACAGATTACACTATATCACCATCATATACTGCAGTGCTGTACAATAAGGAGACATATAGACTATACCATGATAACAGGAACATACAGTGATACAGAAGGTGAGAGGACACCGCTCACTACAGATTACACTATATCACCATCATATACTGCAGCGCTGTACAATAAGGAGACATATAGACTATACCATGATAACAGAAACATAAAGTGATACCGAAGGTGAGAGGACCCCGCTCACTACAGATTACACTATATCACCATCATACACAGCAGCGCTGTACAATAAGGAGACATATAGACTATACCATGATAACAGGAACATACAGTGATACAGAAGGTGAGAGGACCCCGCTCACTACAGATTACACTATATCACCATCATATACTGCAGCGCTGTTCAATAAGGAGACATATAGACTATACCATGATAACAGGAACATACAGTGATACAGAAGGTGAGAGGACCCCGCTCACTACAGATTACACTATATCACCATCATATACTGCAGCGCTGTACAATAAGAGGATATATAGACTATACCATGATGACAGGAACATACAGTGATACAGAAGGTGAGAGGACCCCGCTCACTACAGATTACACTATATCACCATCATACACTGCAGCGCTGTACAATAAGAGGTATATATACACTATACCATGATAACAGGAACATACAGTGATACAGAAGGTGAGAAGACCCCGCTCACTACAGATTACACTATATCACCATCATATACTGCAGCACTGTACAATAAGAGTCATATAGACTATACCATGATAACAGGAACATACAGTGATACAGAAGGTGAGAGGACCCCGCTCACTACAGATTACACTATATCACCATCATATACTGCAGCGCTGTACAATAAGGAGACATATAGACTATACCATGATAACAGGAACATACAGTGATACAGAAGGTGAGAGGACCCCGCTCACTACAGATTACACTATATCACCATCACATACTGCAGCGATGTACAATAAGAGGACATATAGACTATACCATGATAACAGGAACATACAGTGATACAGAAGGTGAGAGGATCCCGCTCACTACAGATTACACTATATCACCATCATATACTGCAGCGCTGTACAATAAGGAGACATATAGACTATACCATGATAACAGGAACATACAGTGATACAGAAGGTGAGAGGACCCCGCTCACTACAGATTACACTATATCACCATCATATACTGCAGCGCTGTACAATAAGGAGACATATAGACTATACCATGATAACAGGAACATACGGTGATACAGAAGGTGAGAGGACCCCGCTCACTACAGATTACACTATATCACCATCATATACTGCAGCGCTGTACAATAAGGAGACATATAGACTATACCATGATAACAGGAACATACAGTGATACAGAAGGTGAGAGGACCCCGCTCACTACAGATTACACTATATCACCATCATATACTGCAGCACTGTACAATAAGAGGACATATAGACTATAACATGATAACAGGAACATACAGTGATACAGAAGGTGAGAGGACCCCGCTCACTACAGATTACACTATATCACCATCATATACTGCAGCACTGTACAATAAGAGACATATAGACTATACCATGATAACAGGAACATACAGTGATACAGAAGGTGAGAGGACCCCGCTCACTACAGATTACACTATATCACCATCATACACTGCAGCGCTGTACAATAAGGGGACACATAGACTATACCATGATAACAGGAACATACAATGATACAGAAGGTGAGAGGACCCTGCACACTACAGATTACACTATATCACCATCATATACTGCAGTGCTGTACAATAAGAGTACATATAGACTATAACATGATAACAGGAACATACAGTGATACAGAAGGTGAGAGAACCCCGCTCACTACAGATTACACTATATCACCATCATACACTGCAGCGCTGTACAATAAGAGGACATATAGACTATACCATGATAACAGGAAGATACAGTGATACAGAAGGTGAGAGGACCCCGCTCACTACAGATTACACTATATCACCATCATATACTGCAGCGCTGTACAATAAGGAGACATATAGACTATACCATGATAACAGGAACATACAGTGATACAGAAGGTGAGAGGACCCCGCTCACTACAGATTACACTATATCACCATCATATACTGCAGCGCTGTACAATAAGGGGACATATAGACTATACCATGTTAACAGGAACATACAGTGATACAGAAGGTGAGAGGATCCCGCTCACAACAGATTACACTATATCACCATCATATACTGCAGCGCTGTACAATAAGGGGACATATAGACTATACCATGATAACAGGAACATACAGTGATACAGAAGGTGAGAGGATCCCGCTCACTACAGATTACACTATATCACCATCATACACTGCAGCGCTGTACAATAAGGGGACACATAGACTATACCATGATAACAGGAACATACAGTGATACAGAAGGTGAGAGGACCCCGCACACTACAGATTACACTATATCACCATCATATACTGCAGTGCTGTACAATAAGGAGACATATAGACTATACCATGATAACAGGAACATACAGTGATACAGAAGGTGAGAGGATCTCCGCTCACTACACATTACACTATATCACCATCATACACTGCAGCGCTGTACAATAAGAGGACATATAGACTATACCATGATAACAGGAACATACAGTGATACAGAAGGTGAGAGGACCCCGCTCACTACAGATTACACTATATCACCATCATATACTGCAGCGCTGTACAATAAGAGGACATATAGACTATACCATGATAACAGGAACATACAGTGATACAGAAGGTGAGAGGACCCCGCTCACTACAGATTACACTATATCACCATCATATACTGCAGCGCTGTACAATAAGGAGACATATAGACTATACCATGATAACAGGAACATACAGTGATACAGAAGGTGAGAGGACCCCGCTCACTACAGATTACACTATATCACCATCATATACTGCAGCGCTGTACAATAAGAGACATATGGACTATACCATGATAACAGGAACATACAGTGATACAGAAGGTGAGAGGATCCCGCTCACTACAGATTACACTATATCACCATCATATACTGCAGCGCTGTACAATAAGGAGACATATAGACTATACCATGATAACAGGAACATACAGTGATACAGAAGGTGAGAGGACCCCGCTCACTACAGATTACACTATATCACCATCATATACTGCAGTGCTGTACAATAAGGAGACATATACACTATACCATGATAACAGGAACATACAGTGATACAGAAGGTGAGAGGACCCCGCTCACTACAGATTACACTATATCACCATCATATACTGCAGCGCTGTACAATAAGAGGACATATAGACTATACCATGATAACAGGAACATACAGTGATACAGAAGGTGAGAGGACCCCGCTCACTACAGATTACACTATATCACCATCATATACTGCAGCGCTGTACAATAAGAGGACATATAGACTATACCATGATAACAGGAACATACAGTGATACAGAAGGTGAGAGGACACCGCTCACTACAGATTACACTATATCACCATCATATACTGCAGCACTGTACAATAAGGAGACATATATACACTATACCATGATAACAGGAACATACAGTGATACAGAAGGTGAGAGGATCCCGCTCACTACAGATTACACTATATCACCATCATACACTGCAGCGCTGTACAATAAGGAGACATATAGACTATACCATGATAACAGGAACATACAGTGATACAGAAGGTGAGAGGACCCCGCTCACTACAGATTACACTATATCACCATCATACACTGCAGCGCTGTACAATAAGGAGACATATATATACTATACCATGATAACAGGAACATACAGTGATACAGAAGGTGAGAGGACCCCGCTCACTACAGATCACACTATATCACCATCATGTACTGCAGCGCTGTACAATAAGGAGACATATAGACTATACCATGATAACCGGAACATACAGTGATACAGAAGGTGAGAGGACACCGCTCACTACAGATTACACTATATCACCATCATATACTGCAGCGCTGTACAATAAGGAGACATATAGACTATACCATGATAACAGGAACATACAGTGATACAGAAGGTGAGAGGACCCCGCTCACTACAGATTACACTATATCACCATCATATACTGCAGCGCTGTACAATAAGGGGACATATAGACTATACCATGATAACAGGAACATACAGTGATACAGAAGGTGAGAGGATCCCGCTCACTACAGATTACACTATATCACCATCATACACTGCAGCGCTGCACAATAAGGAGACATATAGACTATACCATGATAACAGGAACATACAGTGATACAGAAGGTGAGAGGATCCCGCTCACTACAGATTACACTATATCACCATCATACACTGCAGCGCTGCACAATAAGGAGACATATAGACTATACCATGATAACAGGAACATACAGTGATACAGAGGGTGAGAGGATCCCGCTCACTACAGATTACACTATATCACCATCATATACTGCAGCGCTGTACAATAAGAGACATATAGACTATACCATGATAACAGGAACATACAGTGATACAGAAGGTGAGAGGACCCCGCTCACTACAGATTACACTATATCACCATCATACACAGCAGCGCTGTACAATAAGGGGACATATAGACTATACCATGATAACAGGAACATACAGTGATACAGAAGGTGAGAGGACCCCGCACACTACAGATTACACTATATCACCATCATATACTGCAGCGCTGTACAATAAGAGGTATATATAGACTATACCATGATAACAGGAACATACAGTGATACAGAAGGTGAGAGGATCCCGCTCACTACAGATTACACTATATCACCATCATATACTGCAGTGCTGTACAATAAGGGGACATATAGACTATACCATGATAACAGGAACATACAGTGATACAGAAGGTGAGAGGACCCCGCTCACTACAGATTACACTATATCACCATCATACACAGCAGCGCTGTACAATAAGGGGACATATAGACTATACCATGATAACAGGAACATACAGTGATACAGAAGGTGAGAGGACCCCGCACACTACAGATTACACTATATCACCATCATACACTGCAGCGCTGCACAATAAGGAGACATATAGACTATACCATGATAACAGGAACATACAGTGATACAGAGGGTGAGAGGATCCCGCTCACTACAGATTACACTATATCACCATCATATACTGCAGCGCTGTACAATAAGAGACATATAGACTATACCATGATAACAGGAACATACAGTGATACAGAAGGTGAGAGGACCCCGCTCACTACAGATTACACTATATCACCATCATACACAGCAGCGCTGTACAATAAGGGGACATATAGACTATACCATGATAACAGGAACATACAGTGATACAGAAGGTGAGAGGACCCCGCACACTACAGATTACACTATATCACCATCATATACTGCAGCGCTGTACAATAAGAGGTATATATAGACTATACCATGATAACAGGAACATACAGTGATACAGAAGGTGAGAGGACCCCGCACACTACAGATTACACTATATCACCATCATATACTGCAGCGCTGTACAATAAGAGGTATATATAGACTATACCATGATAACAGGAACATACAGTGATACAGAAGGTGAGAGGATCCCGCTCACTACAGATTACACTATATCACCATCATATACTGCAGTGCTGTACAATAAGGGGACATATAGACTATACCATGATAACAGGAACATACAGTGATACAGAAGGTGAGAGGACCCCGCTCACTACAGATCACACTATATCACCATCATGTACTGCAGCGCTGTACAATAAGGAGACATATAGACTATACCATGATAACCGGAACATACAGTGATACAGAAGGTGAGAGGACACCGCTCACTACAGATTACACTATATCACCATCATATACTGCAGCGCTGTACAATAAGGAGACATATAGACTATACCATGATAACAGGAACATACAGTGATACAGAAGGTGAGAGGACCCCGCTCACTACAGATTACACTATATCACCATCATATACTGCAGCGCTGTACAATAAGGGGACATATAGACTATACCATGATAACAGGAACATACAGTGATACAGAAGGTGAGAGGATCCCGCTCACTACAGATTACACTATATCACCATCATACACTGCAGCGCTGCACAATAAGGAGACATATAGACTATACCATGATAACAGGAACATACAGTGATACAGAAGGTGAGAGGATCCCGCTCACTACAGATTACACTATATCACCATCATACACTGCAGCGCTGCACAATAAGGAGACATATAGACTATATCATGATAACAGGAACATACAGTGATACAGAAGGTGAGAGGACCCCGCTCACTACAGATTACACTATATCACCATCATATACTGCAGCGATGTACAATAAGAGACATATAGACTATACCATGATAACAGGAACATACAGTGATACAGAGGGTGAGAGGACCCCGCTCACTACAGATTACACTATATCACCATCATATACTGCAGCGATGTACAATAAGAGACATATAGACTATACCATGATAACAGGAACATACAGTGATACAGAAGGTGAGAGGACCCCGCTCACTACAGATTACACTATATCACCATCATATACTGCAGCGCTGTACAATAAGGAGACATATAGATTATACCATGATAACAGGAACATACAGTGATACAGAAGGTGAGAGGATCCCGCTCACTACAGATTACACTATATCACCATCATACACTGCAGCGCTGTACAATAAGGGGACATATAGACTATAACATGATAACAGGAACATACAGTGATACAGAAGGTGAGAGGACCCCGCTCACTACAGATTACACTATATCACCATCATACACTGCAGCGCTGTACAATAAGGAGACATATAGACTATACTATGATAACAGGAACATACAGTGATACAGAAGGTGAGAGGATCCCACTCACTACAGATTACACTATATCACCATCATACACTGCAGCGCTGTACAATAAGAGGACATATAGACTATACCATGATAACAGGAACATACAGTGATACAGAAGGTGAGAGGATCCCGCTCACTACAGATTACACTATATCACCATCATATACTGCAGCGCTGTACAATAAGGAGACATATAGACTATACCATGATAACAGGAACATACAGTGATACAGAAGGTGAGAGGACCCCGCTCACTACAGATTACACTATATCACCATCATATACTGCAGCGCTGTACAATAAGAGGACATATAGACTATACCATGATAACAGGAACATACAGTGATACAGAAGGTGAGAGGACACCGCTCACTACAGATTACACTATATCACCATCATATACTGCAGCACTGTACAATAAGGAGACATATATACACTATACCATGATAACAGGAACATACAGTGATACAGAAGGTGAGAGGATCCCGCTCACTACAGATTACACTATATCACCATCATACACTGCAGCGCTGTACAATAAGGAGACATATAGACTATACCATGATAACAGGAACATACAGTGATACAGAAGGTGAGAGGACCCCGCTCACTACAGATTACACTATATCACCATCATACACTGCAGCGCTGTACAATAAGGAGACATATATATACTATACCATGATAACAGGAACATACAGTGATACAGAAGGTGAGAGGACCCCGCTCACTACAGATCACACTATATCACCATCATGTACTGCAGCGCTGTACAATAAGGAGACATATAGACTATACCATGATAACCGGAACATACAGTGATACAGAAGGTGAGAGGACACCGCTCACTACAGATTACACTATATCACCATCATATACTGCAGCGCTGTACAATAAGGGGACATATAGACTATACCATGATAACAGGAACATACAGTGATACAGAAGGTGAGAGGATCCCGCTCACTACAGATTACACTATATCACCATCATACACTGCAGCGCTGCACAATAAGGAGACATATAGACTATACCATGATAACAGGAACATACAGTGATACAGAGGGTGAGAGGATCCCGCTCACTACAGATTACACTATATCACCATCATATACTGCAGCGCTGTACAATAAGAGACATATAGACTATACCATGATAACAGGAACATACAGTGATACAGAAGGTGAGAGGACCCCGCTCACTACAGATTACACTATATCACCATCATACACTGCAGCGCTGTACAATAAGGGGACATATAGACTATACCATGATAACAGGAACATACAGTGATACAGAAGGTGAGAGGACCCCGCACACTACAGATTACACTATATCACCATCATATACTGCAGCGCTGTACAATAAGAGGTATATATAGACTATACCATGATAACAGGAACATACAGTGATACAGAAGGTGAGAGGATCCCGCTCACTACAGATTACACTATATCACCATCATATACTGCAGTGCTGTACAATAAGGGGACATATAGACTATACCATGATAACAGGAACATACAGTGATACAGAAGGTGAGAGGACCCCGCACACTACAGATTACACTATATCACCATCATATACTGCAGCGCTGTACAATAAGGGACATATAGACTATACTATGATAACAGGAACATACAGTGATACAGAAGGTGAGAGGATCCCACTCACTACAGATTACACTATATCACCATCATACACTGCAGCGCTGTACAATAAGAGGACATATAGACTATACCATGATAACAGGAACATACAGTGATACAGAAGGTGAGAGGATCCCGCTCACTACAGATTACACTATATCACCATCATATACTGCAGCGCTGTACAATAAGGAGACATATAGACTATACCATGATAACAGGAACATACAGTGATACAGAAGGTGAGAGGACCCCGCTCACTACAGATTACACTATATCACCATCATATACTGCAGCGCTGTACAATAAGAGGACATATAGACTATACCATGATAACAGGAACATACAGTGATACAGAAGGTGAGAGGACACCGCTCACTACAGATTACACTATATCACCATCATATACTGCAGCACTGTACAATAAGGAGACATATATACACTATACCATGATAACAGGAACATACAGTGATACAGAAGGTGAGAGGATCCCGCTCACTACAGATTACACTATATCACCATCATACACTGCAGCGCTGTACAATAAGGAGACATATAGACTATACCATGATAACAGGAACATACAGTGATACAGAAGGTGAGAGGACCCCGCTCACTACAGATTACACTATATCACCATCATACACTGCAGCGCTGTACAATAAGGAGACATATATATACTATACCATGATAACAGGAACATACAGTGATACAGAAGGTGAGAGGACCCCGCTCACTACAGATCACACTATATCACCATCATGTACTGCAGCGCTGTACAATAAGGAGACATATAGACTATACCATGATAACCGGAACATACAGTGATACAGAAGGTGAGAGGACACCGCTCACTACAGATTACACTATATCACCATCATATACTGCAGCGCTGTACAATAAGGAGACATATAGACTATACCATGATAACAGGAACATACAGTGATACAGAAGGTGAGAGGACCCCGCTCACTACAGATTACACTATATCACCATCATATACTGCAGCGCTGTACAATAAGGGGACATATAGACTATACCATGATAACAGGAACATACAGTGATACAGAAGGTGAGAGGATCCCGCTCACTACAGATTACACTATATCACCATCATACACTGCAGCGCTGCACAATAAGGAGACATATAGACTATACCATGATAACAGGAACATACAGTGATACAGAAGGTGAGAGGATCCCGCTCACTACAGATTACACTATATCACCATCATACACTGCAGCGCTGCACAATAAGGAGACATATAGACTATACCATGATAACAGGAACATACAGTGATACAGAGGGTGAGAGGATCCCGCTCACTACAGATTACACTATATCACCATCATATACTGCAGCGCTGTACAATAAGAGACATATAGACTATACCATGATAACAGGAACATACAGTGATACAGAAGGTGAGAGGACCCCGCTCACTACAGATTACACTATATCACCATCATACACTGCAGCGCTGTACAATAAGGGGACATATAGACTATACCATGATAACAGGAACATACAGTGATACAGAAGGTGAGAGGACCCCGCACACTACAGATTACACTATATCACCATCATATACTGCAGCGCTGTACAATAAGAGGTATATATAGACTATACCATGATAACAGGAACATACAGTGATACAGAAGGTGAGAGGATCCCGCTCACTACAGATTACACTATATCACCATCATATACTGCAGTGCTGTACAATAAGGGGACATATAGACTATACCATGATAACAGGAACATACAGTGATACAGAAGGTGAGAGGACCCCGCACACTACAGATTACACTATATCACCATCATATACTGCAGCGCTGTACAATAAGAGGTATATATAGACTATACCATGATAACAGGAACATACAGTGATACAGAAGGTGAGAGGATCCCGCTCACTACAGATTACACTATATCACCATCATATACTGCAGTGCTGTACAATAAGGGGACATATAGACTATACCATGATAACAGGAACATACAGTGATACAGAAGGTGAGAGGACCCCGCTCACTACAGATCACACTATATCACCATCATGTACTGCAGCGCTGTACAATAAGGAGACATATAGACTATACCATGATAACCGGAACATACAGTGATACAGAAGGTGAGAGGACACCGCTCACTACAGATTACACTATATCACCATCATATACTGCAGCGCTGTACAATAAGGAGACATATAGACTATACCATGATAACAGGAACATACAGTGATACAGAAGGTGAGAGGACCCCGCTCACTACAGATTACACTATATCACCATCATATACTGCAGCGCTGTACAATAAGGGGACATATAGACTATACCATGATAACAGGAACATACAGTGATACAGAAGGTGAGAGGATCCCGCTCACTACAGATTACACTATATCACCATCATACACTGCAGCGCTGCACAATAAGGAGACATATAGACTATACCATGATAACAGGAACATACAGTGATACAGAAGGTGAGAGGATCCCGCTCACTACAGATTACACTATATCACCATCATACACTGCAGCGCTGCACAATAAGGAGACATATAGACTATACCATGATAACAGGAACATACAGTGATACAGAAGGTGAGAGGACCCCGCTCACTACAGATTACACTATATCACCATCATATACTGCAGCGATGTACAATAAGAGACATATAGACTATACCATGATAACAGGAACATACAGTGATACAGAGGGTGAGAGGACCCCGCTCACTACAGATTACACTATATCACCATCATATACTGCAGCGATGTACAATAAGAGACATATAGACTATACCATGATAACAGGAACATACAGTGATACAGAAGGTGAGAGGACCCCGCTCACTACAGATTACACTATATCACCATCATATACTGCAGCGCTGTACAATAAGGAGACATATAGATTATACCATGATAACAGGAACATACAGTGATACAGAAGGTGAGAGGATCCCGCTCACTACAGATTACACTATATCACCATCATACACTGCAGCGCTGTACAATAAGGGGACATATAGACTATAACATGATAACAGGAACATACAGTGATACAGAAGGTGAGAGGACCCCGCTCACTACAGATTACACTATATCACCATCATACACTGCAGCGCTGTACAATAAGGAGACATATAGACTATACCATGATAACAGGAACATACAGTGATACAGAAGGTGAGAGGACCCCGCTCACTACAGATTACACTATATCACCATCATATACTGCAGCGCTGTACAATAAGAGGACATATAGACTATACCATGATAACAGGAACATACAGTGATACAGAAGGTGAGAGGACCCCGCTCACTACAGATTACACTATATCACCATCATATACTGCAGCGCTGTACAATAAGGGACATATAGACTATACTATGATAACAGGAACATACAGTGATACAGAAGGTGAGAGGATCCCACTCACTACAGATTACACTATATCACCATCATACACTGCAGCGCTGTACAATAAGAGGACATATAGACTATACCATGATAACAGGAACATACAGTGATACAGAAGGTGAGAGGATCCCGCTCACTACAGATTACACTATATCACCATCATATACTGCAGCGCTGTACAATAAGGAGACATATAGACTATACCATGATAACAGGAACATACAGTGATACAGAAGGTGAGAGGACCCCGCTCACTACAGATTACACTATATCACCATCATATACTGCAGCGCTGTACAATAAGAGGACATATAGACTATACCATGATAACAGGAACATACAGTGATACAGAAGGTGAGAGGACACCGCTCACTACAGATTACACTATATCACCATCATATACTGCAGCACTGTACAATAAGGAGACATATATACACTATACCATGATAACAGGAACATACAGTGATACAGAAGGTGAGAGGATCCCGCTCACTACAGATTACACTATATCACCATCATACACTGCAGCGCTGTACAATAAGGAGACATATAGACTATACCATGATAACAGGAACATACAGTGATACAGAAGGTGAGAGGACCCCGCTCACTACAGATTACACTATATCACCATCATACACTGCAGCGCTGTACAATAAGGAGACATATATATACTATACCATGATAACAGGAACATACAGTGATACAGAAGGTGAGAGGACCCCGCTCACTACAGATCACACTATATCACCATCATGTACTGCAGCGCTGTACAATAAGGAGACATATAGACTATACCATGATAACCGGAACATACAGTGATACAGAAGGTGAGAGGACACCGCTCACTACAGATTACACTATATCACCATCATATACTGCAGCGCTGTACAATAAGGAGACATATAGACTATACCATGATAACAGGAACATACAGTGATACAGAAGGTGAGAGGACCCCGCTCACTACAGATTACACTATATCACCATCATATACTGCAGCGCTGTACAATAAGGGGACATATAGACTATACCATGATAACAGGAACATACAGTGATACAGAAGGTGAGAGGATCCCGCTCACTACAGATTACACTATATCACCATCATACACTGCAGCGCTGCACAATAAGGAGACATATAGACTATACCATGATAACAGGAACATACAGTGATACAGAGGGTGAGAGGATCCCGCTCACTACAGATTACACTATATCACCATCATATACTGCAGCGCTGTACAATAAGAGACATATAGACTATACCATGATAACAGGAACATACAGTGATACAGAAGGTGAGAGGACCCCGCTCACTACAGATTACACTATATCACCATCATACACTGCAGCGCTGTACAATAAGGGGACATATAGACTATACCATGATAACAGGAACATACAGTGATACAGAAGGTGAGAGGACCCCGCACACTACAGATTACACTATATCACCATCATATACTGCAGCGCTGTACAATAAGAGGTATATATAGACTATACCATGATAACAGGAACATACAGTGATACAGAAGGTGAGAGGATCCCGCTCACTACAGATTACACTATATCACCATCATATACTGCAGTGCTGTACAATAAGGGGACATATAGACTATACCATGATAACAGGAACATACAGTGATACAGAAGGTGAGAGGACCCCCGCACACTACAGATTACACTATATCACCATCATATACTGCAGCGCTGTACAATAAGAGGTATATATAGACTATACCATGATAACAGGAACATACAGTGATACAGAAGGTGAGAGGATCCCGCTCACTACAGATTACACTATATCACCATCATATACTGCAGTGCTGTACAATAAGGGGACATATAGACTATACCATGATAACAGGAACATACAGTGATACAGAAGGTGAGAGGACCCCGCTCACTACAGATCACACTATATCACCATCATGTACTGCAGCGCTGTACAATAAGGAGACATATAGACTATACCATGATAACCGGAACATACAGTGATACAGAAGGTGAGAGGACACCGCTCACTACAGATTACACTATATCACCATCATATACTGCAGCGCTGTACAATAAGGAGACATATAGACTATACCATGATAACAGGAACATACAGTGATACAGAAGGTGAGAGGACCCCGCTCACTACAGATTACACTATATCACCATCATATACTGCAGCGCTGTACAATAAGGGGACATATAGACTATACCATGATAACAGGAACATACAGTGATACAGAAGGTGAGAGGATCCCGCTCACTACAGATTACACTATATCACCATCATACACTGCAGCGCTGCACAATAAGGAGACATATAGACTATACCATGATAACAGGAACATACAGTGATACAGAAGGTGAGAGGATCCCGCTCACTACAGATTACACTATATCACCATCATACACTGCAGCGCTGCACAATAAGGAGACATATAGACTATACCATGATAACAGGAACATACAGTGATACAGAAGGTGAGAGGACCCCGCTCACTACAGATTACACTATATCACCATCATATACTGCAGCGATGTACAATAAGAGACATATAGACTATACCATGATAACAGGAACATACAGTGATACAGAGGGTGAGAGGACCCCCGCTCACTACAGATTACACTATATCACCATCATATACTGCAGCGATGTACAATAAGAGACATATAGACTATACCATGATAACAGGAACATACAGTGATACAGAAGGTGAGAGGACCCCGCTCACTACAGATTACACTATATCACCATCATATACTGCAGCGCTGTACAATAAGGAGACATATAGATTATACCATGATAACAGGAACATACAGTGATACAGAAGGTGAGAGGATCCCGCTCACTACAGATTACACTATATCACCATCATACACTGCAGCGCTGTACAATAAGGGGACATATAGACTATAACATGATAACAGGAACATACAGTGATACAGAAGGTGAGAGGACCCCGCTCACTACAGATTACACTATATCACCATCATACACTGCAGCGCTGTACAATAAGGAGACATATAGACTATACCATGATAACAGGAACATACAGTGATACAGAAGGTGAGAGGACCCCGCTCACTACAGATTACACTATATCACCATCATATACTGCAGTGCTGTACAATAAGGGGACATATAGACTATACCATGATAACAGGAACATACAGTGATACAGAAGGTGAGAGGACCCCGCACACTACAGATTACACTATATCACCATCATATATATAGACTATACCATGATAACAGGAACATACAGTGATACAGAAGGTGAGAGGATCCCGCTCACTACAGATTACACTATATCACCATCATACACTGCAGCGCTGTACAATAAGGGAACATATAGACTATACCATGATAACAGGAACATACAGTGATACAGAAGGTGAGAGGACCCCGCACACTACAGATCACACTATATCACCATCATATACTGCAGCGCTGTACAATAAGGAGACATATAGACTATACCATGATAACAGGAACATACAGTGATACAGAAGGTGACAGGACCCCGCTCACTACAGATTACACTATATCACCATCATATACTGCAGCTCTGTACAATAAGGGGACATATAGACTATACCATGATAACAGGAACATACAGTGATACAGAAGGTGAGAGGACCCCGCTCACTACAGATTACACTATATCACCATCATATACTGCAGCGCTGTACAATAAGGAGACATATAGACTATACCATGATAACAGGAACATACAGTGATACAGAAGGAGAGAGGACCCCGCTCACTACAGATTACACTATATCACCATCATATACTGCAGTGCTGTACAATAAGAGACATATAGACTATACCATGATAACAGGAACATACAGTGATACAGAAAGTGAGAGGACCCCGCTCACTACAGATTACACTATATCACCATCATATACTGCAGCGCTGTACAATAAGGAGACATATAGACTATACCATGATAACAGGAACATACAGTGATACAGAAGGTGAGAGGACCCCGCTCACTACAGATTACACTATATCACCATCATATACTGCAGTGCTGTACAATAAGAGGACATATAGACTATACCATGATAACAGGAACATACAGTGATACAGAAGGAGAGAGGACCCCGCTCACTACAGATTACACTATATCACCATCATACACTGCAGTGCTGTACAATAAGAGACATATAGACTATACCATGATAACAGGAACATACAGTGATACAGAAGGTGAGAGGACCCCGCTCACTACAGATTACACTATATCACCATCATACACTGCAGCGCTGTACAATAAGAGACATATACACTATACCATGATAACAGGAACATACAGTGATACAGAAGGTGAGAGGATCCCGCTCACTACAGATTACACTATATCACCATCATACACTGCAGCGCTGTACAATAAGGAGACATATAGACTATACCATGATAACAGGAACATACAGTGATACAGAAGGTGAGAGTACCCCGCTCACTACAGATTACACTATATCACCATCATATACTGCAGCGCTGTACAATAAGGAGACATATAGACTATACCATGATAACAGGAACATACAGTGATACAGAAGGTGAGAGGACCCCGCTCACTACAGATTACACTATATCACCATCATACACTGCAGCGCTGTACAATAAGGGGACATATAGACTATACCATGATAACAGGAAAATACAGTGATACAGAAGGTGAGAGGACCCCGCTCACTACAGATTACACTATATCACCATCATATACTGCAGCGCTGTACAATAAGGGAATATATAGACTATACCATGATAACAGGAACATACAGTGATACAGAAGGTGAGAGGACCCCGCTCACTACAGATTACACTATATCACCATCATATACTGCAGCGCTGTACAATAAGGAGACATATAGACTATACCATGATAACAGGAACATACAGTGATACAGAAGGTGAGAGGACCCCGCTCACTACAGATTACACTATATCACCATCATACACTGCAGCGCTGTACAATAAGGGGACATATAGACTATACCATGATAACAGGAAAATACAGTGATACAGAAGGTGAGAGGACCCCGCTCACTACAGATTACACTATATCACCATCATACACTGCAGCGCTGTACAATAAGGGAATATATAGACTATACCATGATAACAGGAACATACAGTGATACAGAAGGTGAGAGGACCCCGCTCACTACAGATTACACTATATCACCATCATATACTGCAGCGCTGTACAATAAGAGGACATATAGACTATACCATGATAACAGGAACATACAGTGATACAGAAGGTGAGAGGACCCCGCTCACTACAGATTACACTATATCACCATCATATACTGCAGCGCTGTACAATAAGGAGACATATAGACTATACCATGATAACAGGAACATACAGTGATACAGAAGGTGAGAGGACCCTGCTCACTGCAGATTACACTATATCACCATCATATACTGCAGCGCTGTACAATAAGAGGACATATAGACTATACCATGATAACAGGAACATACAATGATACAGAAAGTGAGAGGACCCTGCTCACTGCAGATTACACTATATCACCATCATATACTGCAGCGCTGTACAATAAGAGGACATATAGACTATACCATGATAACAGGAACATACAGTGATACAGAAGGTGAGAGGACCCCCGCTCACTACAGATTACACTATATCACCATCATACACTGCAGCGCTGTACAATAAGGGGACATATAGACTATACCATGATAACAGGAACATACAGTGATACAGAAGGTGAGAGGATCCCGCTCACTACAGATTACACTATATCACCATCATATACTGCAGCGCTGTACAATAAGAGACATATAGACTATACCATGATAACAGGAACATACAGTGATACAGAAGGTGAGAGGACCCCGCTCACTACAGATTACACTATATCACCATCATATACTGCAGCGCTGTACAATAAGGGGACATATAGACTATACCATGATAACAGGAACATACAGTGATACAGAAGGTGAGAGGACCCCGCACAGTACAGATTATACTATATCACCATCATATACTGCAGCGCTGTACAATAAGAGGACATATAGACTATACCATGATAACAGGAACATACAGTGATACAGAAGGTGAGAGGACCCCGCACACTACAGATTACACTATATCACCATCATATACTGCAGTGCTGTACAATAAGGAGACATATAGACTATACCATGATAACAGGAACATAAAGTGATACAGAAGGTGAGAGGATCCCGCTCACTACAGATTACACTATATCACCATCATATACTGCAGCGCTGTACAATAAGAGGACATATAGACTATACCATGATAACAGGAACATACAGTGATACAGAAGGTGAGAGGACCCCGCTCACTACAGATTACACTATATCACCATCATATACTGCAGAGCTGTACAATAAGGGACATATAGACTATACCATGATAACAGGAACATAAAGTGATACAGAAGGTGAGAGGACCCCGCTCACTACAGATTACACTATATCACCATCATGCACTGCAGTGCTGTACAATTAGGAGACATATAACCTATACCATGATAACAGGAACATACAGTGATACAGAAGGTGAGAGGACCCCGCTCACTACAGATTACACTATATCACCATCATATACTGCAGCGCTGTACAATAAGAGACATATAGACTATACCATGATAACAGGAGCATACAGTGATACAGAAGGTGAGAGGACCCCGCTCACTACAGATTACACTATATCACCATCATATACTGCAGAGCTGTACAATTAGGAGACATATAGACTATACCATGATAACAGGAACATACAGTGATACAGAAGGTGAGAGGACCCCGCTCACTACAGATTACACTATATCACCATCATATACTGCAGCCCTGTACAATAAGGAGACATATAGACTATACCATGATAACAGGAACATAAAGTGATACAGAAGGTGAGAGGACCCCGCTCACTACAGATTACACTAGATCACCATCATACACTGCAGCGCTGTACAATAAGGGGACATATAGACTATACCATGATAACAGGAACATACAGTGATACAGAAGGTGAGAGGACCCCGCACACTACAGATTACACTATATCACCATCATATACTGCAGCGCTGTACAATAAGAGGACATATAGACTATACCATGATGACAGGAACATACAGTGATACAGAAGGTGAGAGGACCCCGCTCACTACAGATTACACTATATCACCATCATACACTGCAGCGCTGTACAATAAGAGGTATATATACACTATACCATGATAACAGGAACATACAGTGATACAGAAGGTGAGAAGACCCCGCTCACTACAGATTACACTATATCACCATCATATACTGCAGCACTGTACAATAAGAGTCATATAGACTATACCATGATAACAGGAACATACAGTGATACAGAAGGTGAGAGGACCCCGCTCACTACAGATTACACTATATCACCATCATATACTGCAGCGCTGTACAATAAGGAGACATATAGACTATACCATGATAACAGGAACATACAGTGATACAGAAGGTGAGAGGACCCCGCTCACTACAGATTACACTATATCACCATCACATACTGCAGCGATGTACAATAAGAGGACATATAGACTATACCATGATAACAGGAACATACAGTGATACAGAAGGTGAGAGGATCCCGCTCACTACAGATTACACTATATCACCATCATATACTGCAGCGCTGTACAATAAGGAGACATATAGACTATACCATGATAACAGGAACATACAGTGATACAGAAGGTGAGAGGACCCCGCTCACTACAGATTACACTATATCACCATCATATACTGCAGCGCTGTACAATAAGGAGACATATAGACTATACCATGATAACAGGAACATACGGTGATACAGAAGGTGAGAGGACCCCGCTCACTACAGATTACACTATATCACCATCATATACTGCAGCGCTGTACAATAAGGAGACATATAGACTATACCATGATAACAGGAACATACAGTGATACAGAAGGTGAGAGGACCCCGCTCACTACAGATTACACTATATCACCATCATATACTGCAGCACTGTACAATAAGAGGACATATAGACTATAACATGATAACAGGAACATACAGTGATACAGAAGGTGAGAGGACCCCGCTCACTACAGATTACACTATATCACCATCATATACTGCAGCACTGTACAATAAGAGACATATAGACTATACCATGATAACAGGAACATACAGTGATACAGAAGGTGAGAGGACCCCGCTCACTACAGATTACACTATATCACCATCATACACTGCAGCGCTGTACAATAAGGGGACACATAGACTATACCATGATAACAGGAACATACAATGATACAGAAGGTGAGAGGACCCCGCACACTACAGATTACACTATATCACCATCATATACTGCAGTGCTGTACAATAAGAGTACATATAGACTATAACATGATAACAGGAACATACAGTGATACAGAAGGTGAGAGAACCCCGCTCACTACAGATTACACTATATCACCATCATACACTGCAGCGCTGTACAATAAGAGGACATATAGACTATACCATGTTAACAGGAACATACAGTGATACAGAAGGTGAGAGGATCCCGCTCACAACAGATTACACTATATCACCATCATATACTGCAGCGCTGTACAATAAGGGGACACATAGACTATACCATGATAACAGGAACATACAGTGATACAGAAGGTGAGAGGATCCCGCTCACTACAGATTACACTATATCACCATCATACACTGCAGCGCTGTACAATAAGGGGACACATAGACTATACCATGATAACAGGAACATACAGTGATACAGAAGGTGAGAGGACCCCGCACACTACAGATTACACTATATCACCATCATATACTGCAGTGCTGTACAATAAGGAGACATATAGACTATACCATGATAACAGGAACATACAGTGATACAGAAGGTGAGAGGATCTCCGCTCACTACACATTACACTATATCACCATCATACACTGCAGCGCTGTACAATAAGAGGACATATAGACTATACCATGATAACAGGAACATACAGTGATACAGAAGGTGAGAGGACCCCGCTCACTACAGATTACACTATATCACCATCATATACTGCAGCGCTGTACAATAAGAGGACATATAGACTATACCATGATAACAGGAACATACAGTGATACAGAAGGTGAGAGGACCCCGCTCACTACAGATTACACTATATCACCATCATATACTGCAGCGCTGTACAATAAGGAGACATATAGACTATACCATGATAACAGGAACATACAGTGATACAGAAGGTGAGAGGACCCCGCTCACTACAGATTACACTATATCACCATCATATACTGCAGCGCTGTACAATAAGAGACATATGGACTATACCATGATAACAGGAACATACAGTGATACAGAAGGTGAGAGGATCCCGCTCACTACAGATTACACTATATCACCATCATATACTGCAGCGCTGTACAATAAGGAGACATATAGACTATACCATGATAACAGGAACATACAGTGATACAGAAGGTGAGAGGACCCCGCTCACTACAGATTACACTATATCACCATCATATACTGCAGTGCTGTACAATAAGGAGACATATACACTATACCATGATAACAGGAACATACAGTGATACAGAAGGTGAGAGGACCCCGCTCACTACAGATTACACTATATCACCATCATATACTGCAGCGCTGTACAATAAGAGGACATATAGACTATACCATGATAACAGGAACATACAGTGATACAGAAGGTGAGAGGACCCCGCTCACTACAGATTACACTATATCACCATCATATACTGCAGCGCTGTACAATAAGGAGACATATAGACTATACCATGATAACAGGAACATACAGTGATACAGAAGGTGAGAGGACCCCGCTCACTACAGATTACACTATATCACCATCATATACTGCAGCGCTGTACAATAAGGGACATATAGACTATACTATGATAACAGGAACATACAGTGATACAGAAGGTGAGAGGATCCCACTCACTACAGATTACACTATATCACCATCATACACTGCAGCGCTGTACAATAAGAGGACATATAGACTATACCATGATAACAGGAACATACAGTGATACAGAAGGTGAGAGGATCCCGCTCACTACAGATTACACTATATCACCATCATATACTGCAGCGCTGTACAATAAGGAGACATATAGACTATACCATGACAACAGGAACATACAGTGATACAGAAGGTGAGAGGACCCCGCTCACTACAGATTACACTATATCACCATCATATACTGCAGCGCTGTACAATAAGAGGACATATAGACTATACCATGATAACAGGAACATACAGTGATACAGAAGGTGAGAGGACACCGCTCACTACAGATTACACTATATCACCATCATATACTGCAGCACTGTACAATAAGGAGACATATATACACTATACCATGATAACAGGAACATACAGTGATACAGAAGGTGAGAGGATCCCGCTCACTACAGATTACACTATATCACCATCATACACTGCAGCGCTGTACAATAAGGAGACATATAGACTATACCATGATAACAGGAACATACAGTGATACAGAAGGTGAGAGGACCCCGCTCACTACAGATTACACTATATCACCATCATACACTGCAGCGCTGTACAATAAGGAGACATATATATACTATACCATGATAACAGGAACATACAGTGATACAGAAGGTGAGAGGACCCCGCTCACTACAGATCACACTATATCACCATCATGTACTGCAGCGCTGTACAATAAGGAGACATATAGACTATACCATGATAACCGGAACATACAGTGATACAGAAGGTGAGAGGACACCGCTCACTACAGATTACACTATATCACCATCATATACTGCAGCGCTGTACAATAAGGAGACATATAGACTATACCATGATAACAGGAACATACAGTGATACAGAAGGTGAGAGGACCCCGCTCACTACAGATTACACTATATCACCATCATATACTGCAGCGCTGTACAATAAGGGGACATATAGACTATACCATGATAACAGGAACATACAGTGATACAGAAGGTGAGAGGATCCCGCTCACTACAGATTACACTATATCACCATCATACACTGCAGCGCTGCACAATAAGGAGACATATAGACTATACCATGATAACAGGAACATACAGTGATACAGAAGGTGAGAGGATCCCGCTCACTACAGATTACACTATATCACCATCATACACTGCAGCGCTGCACAATAAGGAGACATATAGACTATACCATGATAACAGGAACATACAGTGATACAGAGGGTGAGAGGATCCCGCTCACTACAGATTACACTATATCACCATCATATACTGCAGCGCTGTACAATAAGAGACATATAGACTATACCATGATAACAGGAACATACAGTGATACAGAAGGTGAGAGGACCCCGCTCACTACAGATTACACTATATCACCATCATACACTGCAGCGCTGTACAATAAGGGGACATATAGACTATACCATGATAACAGGAACATACAGTGATACAGAAGGTGAGAGGACCCCGCACACTACAGATTACACTATATCACCATCATATACTGCAGCGCTGTACAATAAGAGGTATATATAGACTATACCATGATAACAGGAACATACAGTGATACAGAAGGTGAGAGGATCCCGCTCACTACAGATTACACTATATCACCATCATATACTGCAGTGCTGTACAATAAGGGGACATATAGACTATACCATGATAACAGGAACATACAGTGATACAGAAGGTGAGAGGACCCCGCACACTACAGATTACACTATATCACCATCATATACTGCAGCGCTGTACAATAAGAGGTATATATAGACTATACCATGATAACAGGAACATACAGTGATACAGAAGGTGAGAGGATCCCGCTCACTACAGATTACACTATATCACCATCATATACTGCAGTGCTGTACAATAAGGGGACATATAGACTATACCATGATAACAGGAACATACAGTGATACAGAAGGTGAGAGGACCCCGCTCACTACAGATCACACTATATCACCATCATGTACTGCAGCGCTGTACAATAAGGAGACATATAGACTATACCATGATAACCGGAACATACAGTGATACAGAAGGTGAGAGGACACCGCTCACTACAGATTACACTATATCACCATCATATACTGCAGCGCTGTACAATAAGGAGACATATAGACTATACCATGATAACAGGAACATACAGTGATACAGAAGGTGAGAGGACCCCGCTCACTACAGATTACACTATATCACCATCATATACTGCAGCGCTGTACAATAAGGGGACATATAGACTATACCATGATAACAGGAACATACAGTGATACAGAAGGTGAGAGGATCCCGCTCACTACAGATTACACTATATCACCATCATACACTGCAGCGCTGCACAATAAGGAGACATATAGACTATACCATGATAACAGGAACATACAGTGATACAGAAGGTGAGAGGACCCCGCTCACTACAGATTACACTATATCACCATCATATACTGCAGCGATGTACAATAAGAGACATATAGACTATACCATGATAACAGGAACATACAGTGATACAGAGGGTGAGAGGACCCCGCTCACTACAGATTACACTATATCACCATCATATACTGCAGCGATGTACAATAAGAGACATATAGACTATACCATGATAACAGGAACATACAGTGATACAGAAGGTGAGAGGACCCCGCTCACTACAGATTACACTATATCACCATCATATACTGCAGCGCTGTACAATAAGGAGACATATAGATTATACCATGATAACAGGAACATACAGTGATACAGAAGGTGAGAGGATCCCGCTCACTACAGATTACACTATATCACCATCATACACTGCAGCGCTGTACAATAAGGGGACATATAGACTATAACATGATAACAGGAACATACAGTGATACAGAAGGTGAGAGGACCCCGCTCACTACAGATTACACTATATCACCATCATACACTGCAGCGCTGTACAATAAGGAGACATATAGACTATACCATGATAACAGGAACATACAGTGATACAGAAGGTGAGAGGACCCCGCTCACTACAGATTACACTATATCACCATCATATACTGCAGTGCTGTACAATAAGGGGACATATAGACTATACCATGATAACAGGAACATACAGTGATACAGAAGGTGAGAGGACCCCGCACACTACAGATTACACTATATCACCATCATATACTGCAGCGCTGTACAATAAGAGGTATATATAGACTATACCATGATAACAGGAACATACAGTGATACAGAAGGTGAGAGGATCCCGCTCACTACAGATTACACTATATCACCATCATATACTGCAGTGCTGTACAATAAGGGGACATATAGACTATACCATGATAACAGGAACATACAGTGATACAGAAGGTGAGAGGACCCCGCACACTACAGATTACACTATATCACCATCATATATATAGACTATACCATGATAACAGGAACATACAGTGATACAGAAGGTGAGAGGATCCCGCTCACTACAGATTACACTATATCACCATCATACACTGCAGCGCTGTACAATAAGGGGACATATAGACTATACCATGATAACAGGAACATACAGTGATACAGAAGGTGAGAGGACCCCGCTCACTACAGATTACACTATATCACCATCATATACTGCAGCGCTGTACAATAAGGAGACATATAGACTATACCATGATAACAGGAACATACAGTGATACAGAAGGTGAGAGGACCCCGCTCACTACAGATTACACTATATCACCATCATATACTGCAGTGCTGTACAATAAGAGGACATATAGACTATACCATGATAACAGGAACATACAGTGATACAGAAGGTGAGAGGACCCCGCTCACTACAGATTACACTATATCACCATCATACACTGCAGTGCTGTACAATAAGAGACATATAGACTATACCATGATAACAGGAACATACAGTGATACAGAAGGTGAGAGGACCCCGCTCACTACAGATTACACTATATCACCATCATACACTGCAGCGCTGTACAATAAGAGACATATACACTATACCATGATAACAGGAACATACAGTGATACAGAAGGTGAGAGGATCCCGCTCACTACAGATTACACTATATCACCATCATACACTGCAGCGCTGTACAATAAGGAGACATATAGACTATACCATGATAACAGGAACATACAGTGATACAGAAGGTGAGAGTACCCCGCTCACTACAGATTACACTATATCACCATCATATACTGCAGCGCTGTACAATAAGGAGACATATAGACTATACCATGATAACAGGAACATACAGTGATACAGAAGGTGAGAGGACCCCGCTCACTACAGATTACACTATATCACCATCATACACTGCAGCGCTGTACAATAAGGGGACATATAGACTATACCATGATAACAGGAAAATACAGTGATACAGAAGGTGAGAGGACCCCGCTCACTACAGATTACACTATATCACCATCATATACTGCAGCGCTGTACAATAAGGAGACATATAGACTATACCATGATAACAGGAACACACAGTGATACAGAAGGTGAGAGGACCCCGCTCACTACAGATTACACTATATCACCATCATACACTGCAGTGCTGTACAATAAGGGAATATATAGACTATACCATGATAACAGGAACATACAGTGATACAGAAGGTGAGAGGACCCCGCTCACTACAGATTACACTATATCACCATCATATACTGCAGCGCTGTACAATAAGGAGACATATAGACTATACCATGATAACAGGAACATACAGTGATACAGAAGGTGAGAGGACCCTGCTCACTGCAGATTACACTATATCACCATCATATACTGCAGCGCTGTACAATAAGAGGACATATAGACTATACCATGATAACAGGAACATACAATGATACAGAAAGTGAGAGGACCCTGCTCACTGCAGATTACACTATATCACCATCATATACTGCAGCGCTGTACAATAAGAGGACATATAGACTATACCATGATAACAGGAACATACAGTGATACAGAAGGTGAGAGGACCCCGCTCACTACAGATTACACTATATCACCATCATACACTGCAGCGCTGTACAATAAGGGGACATATAGACTATACCATGATAACAGGAACATACAGTGATACAGAAGGTGAGAGGATCCCGCTCACTACAGATTACACTATATCACCATCATATACTGCAGCGCTGTACAATAAGAGACATATAGACTATACCATGATAACAGGAACATACAGTGATACAGAAGGTGAGAGGACCCCGCTCACTACAGATTACACTATATCACCATCATATACTGCAGCGCTGTACAATAAGGGGACATATAGACTATACCATGATAACAGGAACATACAGTGATACAGAAGGTGAGAGGACCCCGCACAGTACAGATTATACTATATCACCATCATATACTGCAGCGCTGTACAATAAGAGGACATATAGACTATACCATGATAACAGGAACATACAGTGATACAGAAGGTGAGAGGACCCCGCACACTACAGATTACACTATATCACCATCATATACTGCAGTGCTGTACAATAAGGAGACATATAGACTATACCATGATAACAGGAACATAAAGTGATACAGAAGGTGAGAGGATCCCGCTCACTACAGATTACACTATATCACCATCATATACTGCAGCGCTGTACAATAAGAGGACATATAGACTATACCATGATAACAGGAACATACAGTGATACAGAAGGTGAGAGGACCCCGCTCACTACAGATTACACTATATCACCATCATATACTGCAGAGCTGTACAATAAGGGACATATAGACTATACCATGATAACAGGAACATAAAGTGATACAGAAGGTGAGAGGACCCCGCTCACTACAGATTACACTATATCACCATCATGCACTGCAGTGCTGTACAATTAGGAGACATATAACCTATACCATGATAACAGGAACATACAGTGATACAGAAGGTGAGAGGACCCCGCTCACTACAGATTACACTATATCACCATCATATACTGCAGCGCTGTACAATAAGAGACATATAGACTATACCATGATAACAGGAGCATACAGTGATACAGAAGGTGAGAGGACCCCGCTCACTACAGATTACACTATATCACCATCATATACTGCAGAGCTGTACAATTAGGAGACATATAGACTATACCATGATAACAGGAACATACAGTGATACAGAAGGTGAGAGGACCCCGCTCACTACAGATTACACTATATCACCATCATATACTGCAGCCCTGTACAATAAGGAGACATATAGACTATACCATGATAACAGGAACATAAAGTGATACAGAAGGTGAGAGGACCCCGCTCACTACAGATTACACTAGATCACCATCATACACTGCAGCGCTGTACAATAAGGGGACATATAGACTATACCATGATAACAGGAACATACAGTGATACAGAAGGTGAGAGGACCCCGCACACTACAGATTACACTATATCACCATCATATACTGCAGCGCTGTACAATAAGAGGACATATAGACTATACCATGATAACAGGAACATAAAGTGATACAGAAGGTGAGAGGACCCCGCTCACTACAGATTACACTATATCACCATCATATACTGCAGCGCTGTACAATAAGGAGACATATAGACTATACCATGATAACAGGAACATACAGTGATACAGAAGGTGAGAGGACCCGCTCACTACAGATTACACTATATCACCATCATACACTGCAGCGCTGTACAATAAGGAGACATATAGACTATACCATGATAACAGGAACATACAGTGATACAGAGGGTGAGAGGACACCGCTCACTACAGATTACACTATATCACCATCATACACTGCAGCGCTGTACAATAAGGAGACATATAGACTATACCATGATAACAGGAACATACAGTGATACATAAGGTGAGAGGACCCCGCTCACTACAGATTACACTATATCACCATCATATACTGCAGCGCTGTACAATAAGGGACATATAGACTATACCATGATAACAGGAACATAAAGTGATACAGAAGGTGAGAGGACCCCGCTCACTACAGATTACACTATATCACCATCATACACTGCAGTGCTGTACAATTAGGAGACATATAGACTATACCATGATAACAGGAACATAAAGTGATACAGAAGGTGAGAGGACCCCGCTCACTACAGATTACACTATATCACCATCATATACTGCAGCGCTGTACAATAAGAGACATATAGACTATACCATGATAACAGGAGCATACAGTGATACAGAAGGTGAGAGGACCCCGCTCACTACAGATTACACTATATCACCATCACATACTGCAGCGCTGTACAATAAGAGGTATATATAGACTATACCATGATAACAGGAACATACAGTGATACAGAAGGTGAGAGGACCCCGCTCACTACAGATTACACTATATCACCATCATATACTGCAGAGCTGTACAATAAGGGACATATAGACTATACCATGATAACAGGAACATACAGTGATACAGAAGGTGAGAGGACCCCGCTCACTACAGATTACACTATATCACCATCATATATTGCAGCGCTGTACAATAAGGAGACATATAGACTATACCATGATAACAGGAACATACAGTGATACAGAAGGTGAGAGGACCCCGCTCACTACAGATTACACTATATCACCATCATACACTGCAGCGCTGTACAATAAGGAGACATATAGACTATACCATGATAACAGGAACATACAGTGATACAGAAGGTGAGAGGACCCCGCTCACTACAGATTACACTATATCACCATCATATATTGCAGCGCTGTACAATAAGGAGACATATAGACTATACCATGATAACAGGAACATACAGTGATACAGAAGGTGAGAGGACCCCGCTCACTACAGATTACACTATATCACCATCATATACTGCAGCGCTGTACAATAAGGAGACATATAGACTATACCATGATAACAGGAACATACAGTGATACAGAAGGAGAGAGGACCCCGCTCACTACAGATTACACTATATCACCATCATACACTGCAGCGCTGTACAATAAGGAGACATATAGACTATACCATGATAACAGGAACATACAGTGATACAGAAGGAGAGAGGACCCCGCTCACTACAGATTACACTATATCACCATCATATACTGCAGCGCATTACAATAAGAGACATATAGACTATACCATGATAACAGGAGAATACAGTGATACAGAAGGTGAGAGGATCCCGCTCACTACAGATTACACTATATCACCATCATATACTGCAGCGCTGTACAATAAGGAGACATATAGACTATACCATGATAACAGGAACATACAGTGATACAGAAGGTGAGAGGACCCCGCTCACTACAGATTACACTATATCACCATCACATACTGCAGCGCTGTACAATAAGAGGTATATATAGACTATACCATGATAACAGGAACATACAGTGATACAGAAGGTGAGAGGACCCCGCTCACTACAGATTACACTATATCACCATCACATACTGCAGCGCTGTACAATAAGAGGTATATATAGACTATGCCATGATAACAGGAACATACAGTGATACAGAAGGTGAGAGGACCCCGCTCACTACAGATTACACTATATCACCATCATATATTGCAGCGCTGTACAATAAGGAGACATATAGACTATACCATGATAACAGGAACATACAGTGATACAGAAGGAGAGAGGACCCCGCTCACTACAGATTACACTATATCACCATCATATATTGCAGCGCTGTACAATAAGGAGACATATAGACTATACCATGATAACAGGAACATACAGTGATACAGAAGGTGAGAGGACCCCGCTCACTACAGATTACACTATATCACCATCATACACTGCAGCGCTGTACAATAAGGAGACATATAGACTATACCATGATAACAGGAACATACAGTGATACAGAAGGTGAGAGGTTCCCGCTCACTACAGATTACACTATATCACCATCATATACTGCAGTGCTGTACAATAAGATAGTGTTCACTCTAGGTGTCTTTCACAGGGCGCTGCGCCCTGCCCCTTTTTTAGACACCTGAATGCCGCCCTGCCCATTTGTGTGCGCCCTCCCGCCCCGCACTTTGCTGCCCGCCGGACCCCGCCAAGCCACCGGACACATTACTGCAGTAATCCAGTGTGCTTAATCACAGTCACACTGTCTCCCTGCATGAGAGACAGAGACCTCCGCGGCCCGCCCCGTCTGTACCGCCCCATCTGTCCCGCCCACCTCGTCCGTCCCGCCCGCCCACCTCGTCCGTCCTTAGTTGTCAGCCGCCGCATCTCCCCTCCTCTGCGAGAGACAGGAGGGCTGGGTTTGCCTCTCCCGCCGAGGCAAACCCAGCCCTCCCTCCTCTCTGTGTGCATGGCCAGACACCCGCGGGCAGCCCCCATCTCCCACCAGCCAGTGCCACTGGCCAGCGTACCCATCTACCGGAGTGTGACCCTCAGCTGCCAGAGTGTGAGTAAGTAGATACACACAAAGTAATGAACATGTATTTTAATGCATTGCCATATCCTGCCCCCACCCCCTGCATGTGACCCCATTTACCCCCAGCCTTTGTGTGTGGCACACTTTACCCCCCTCACCCTGGTTTGTGCGCCCCCCCCCCCCCCCCGTGTGTGTGACACCTTGTGCCCTCCTGCCCCCCCCAACCCCCTGTGTGTGGCCCCACTACCCCTTGTCTTATGTGTGTGCGGAACCATCTACCCCCCCCCCCCTCCTCCTCCAATGTGTCTCAGTGCTTTCTACCTGGTGCAATGTTTCTCGGTGCTCTCTACCTGGTGCAATGTTTCTCGGTGCTCTCTACCTGGTGCAATGTTTCTCGGTGCTCTCTACCTGGTGCAATGTTTCTCGGTGCTCTCTACCTGGTGCAATGTTTCTCGGTGCTCTCTACCTGGTGCAATGTTTCTCGGTGCTCTCTACCTGGTGCAATGTTTCTCAGTGCTCTCTACCTGGTGCAATGTTTCTCGGTGCTCTCTACCTGGTGCAATGTTTCTCAGTGCTCTCTACCTGGTGCAATGTTTCTCGGTGCTCTCTACCTGGTGCAGTGTGTCTCAGTGCTCTCTACCTGGTGCAGTGTGTCTCAGTGCTCTCTACTTGGTGCAGTGTGTCTCAGTGCTCTCTACCTGGTGCAGTGTGTCTCAGTGCTCTCTACCTGGCGCAATGTGTATAACGTGCTCTGCCTGGCGCAAAGTGTAGAATGTGCTCTGCCTGGCGCAATATGTATAACGTGCTCTACCTGTCGCAGTGTGTATTAGCTGCACTATTGTGTGGTGTAATGTGAATTGCCACTATTATGTGGCCATGCCCCTAACCCCACGAAAAACAACGCCCCTAAATTTTCGCCTTTGGCGCGCACTGCCCATTCTTTATCATGTGGGAATGGGAGGACCAAGCATTATAGTATGTACCTAATTTTGCCCTTCTAATTGAAAAATGTGCCCTCCCGAACGAAAAATGTGCCCTCCCGAATGAAAAATGTGCCCTACCCGTGATCAGCACCCTGCCCTAAAAAATTCCTAGAGTGAACACTATAAGAGACATATAGACTATACCATGATAACAGGAACATACAGTGATACAGAAGGTGAGAGGACCCCGCTCACTACAGATTACACTATATCACCATCATATACTGCAGCGCTGTACAATAAGGGGACATATAGACTATACCATGATAACAGGAACATACAGTGATACAGAAGGTGAGAGGATACCGCTCACTACAGATTACACTATATCACCATTATATACTGCAGCGCTGTACAATAAGAGACATATACACTATACCATGATAACAGGAACATACAGTGATATAGAAGGTGAGAGGACCCCGCTCACTACAGATTACACTATATCACCATTATATACTGCAGCGCTGTACAATAAGAGACATATAGACTATACCATGATAACAGGAACATACAGTGATACAGAAGGTGAGAGGACCCCGCTCACTACAGATTACACTATATCACCATCATACACTGCAGTGCTGTACAATAAGAGACATATAGACTATACCATGATAACAGGAACATAGTGATACAGAAGGTGAGAGGATCCCGCTCACTACAGATTACACTATATCACCATCATACACTGCAGCGCTGTACAATAAGAGGACATATATACACTATACCATGATAACAGGAACATACAGTGACACAGAAGGTGAGAGGATCCCGCTCACTACAGATTACACTATATCACCATCATACACTGCAGCGCTGTACAATAAGGAGACATATAGACTATACCATGATAACAGGAACATACAGTGATACAGAAGGTGAGAGGACCCCGCTCACTACAGATTACACTATATCACCATCATATACTGCAGCACTGTACAATAAGAGACATATAGACTATACCATGATAACAGGAACATACAGTGATACAGAAGGTGAGAGGACCCCGCTCACTACAGATTACACTATATCACCATCATACACTGCAGTGCTGTACAATAAGGAGACATATAGACTATACCATGATAACAGGAACATACAATGATACAGAAGGTGAGAGGACCCCGCTCACTACAGATTACACTATATCACCATCATATACTGCAGCGCTGTACAATAAGGGGACATATAGACTATACCATGATAACAGGAACATAAAGTGATACAGAAGGTGAGAGGACTCCGCTCACTACAGATTACACTATATCACCATCATATACTGCAGCGCTGTACAATAAGGAGACATATAGACTATACCATGATAACAGGAACATACAGTGATACAGAAGGTGAGAGGACCCCGCTCACTACAGATTACACTATATCACCATCATACACTGCAGCGCTGTACAATAAGAGGACATATAGACTATACCATGATAACAGGAACATAAAGTGATACAGAAGGTGAGAGGACCCCGCTCACTACAGATTACACTATATCACCATCATATACTGCAGCACTGTACAATAAGGAGACATATAGACTATACCATGATAACAGGAACATACAGTGATACAGAAGGTGAGAGGACCCCGCTCACTACAGATTACACTATATCACCATCATATACTGCAGCGCTGTACAATAAGGAGACATATAGACTATACCATGATAACAGGAACATACAGTGATACAGAAGGTGAGAGGACCCCGCTCACTACAGATTACACTATATCACCATCATATACTGCAGTGCTGTACAATAAGGAGACATATAGACTATACCATGATAACAGGAACATACAGTGATACAGAAGGTGAGAGGATCCCGCTCACTACAGATTACACTATATCACCATCATATACTGCCTCGCTGTACAATAAGGAGACATATAGACTATACCATGATAACAGGAACATACAGTGATACAGAAGGTGAGAGGACCCCGCTCACTACAGATTACACTATATCACCATCATATACTGCAGCACTGTACAATAAGGAGACATATAGACTATACCATGATAACAGGAACATACAGTGATACAGAAGGTGAGAGGACCCCGCTCACTACAGATTACACTGTATCACCATCATATACTGCAGCACTGTACAATAAGGAGACATATAGACTATACCATGATAACAGGAACATACAGTGATACAGAAGGTGAGAGGATCCCTCTCACTACAGATTACACTATATCACCATCATATACTGCAGCGCTGTACAATAAGGAGACATACAGACTATACCATGATAACAGGAACATACAGTGATACAGAAGGTGAGAGGACCCCGCTCACTACAGATTACACTATATCACCATCATATACTGCAGCGCTGTACAATAAGGAGACATATATACTATACCATGATAACAGGAACATACAGTGATACAGAAGGTGAGAGGACCCCGCTCACTACAGATTACACTATATCACCATCATATACTGCAGCGCTGTACAATAAGGGGACATATAGACTATACCATGATAACAGGAACATACAGTGATACAGAAGGTGAGAGGACCCCGCTCACTACAGATTACTCTATATCACCATTATACACTGCAGCGCTGTACAATAAGAGGACATATAGACTATACCATGATAACAGGAACATACAGTTATACAGAAGGTGAGAGGATCCCGCTCACTACAGATTACACTATATCACCATCATATACTGCAGCGCTGTACAATAAGAGGACATATAGACTATACCATGATAACAGGAACATAAAGTGATACAGAAGGTGAGAGGACCCCGCTCACTACAGATTACACTATATCACCATCATACACTGCAGCGCTGTACAATAAGGAGACATATAGACTATACCATGATAACAGGAACATACAGTGATACAGAAGGTGAGAGGACCCCGCTCACTACAGATTACACTATATCACCATCATATACTGCAGCGCTGTACAATAAGAGGGCATATAGACTATACCATGATAACAGGAACATACAGTGATACAGAAGGTGAGAGGATCCGCTCACTACAGATTACACTATATCACCATCATACACTGCAGCGCTGTACAATAAGAGGACATATAGACTATACCATGATAACAGGAACATAAAGTGATACAGAAGGTGAGAGGACCCCGCTCACTACAGATTACACTATATCACCATCATATACTGCAGCGCTGTACAATAAGGAGACATATAGACTATACCATGATAACAGGAACATACAGTGATACAGAAGGTGAGAGGACCCCGCTCACTACAGATTACACTATATCACCATCATATACTGCAGCGCTGTACAATAAGGAGACATATAGACTATACCATGATAACAGGAACATACAGTGATACAGAAGGAGAGAGGACCCCGCTCACTACAGATTACACTATATCACCATCATACACTGCAGCGCTGTACAATAAGGAGACATATAGACTATACCATGATAACAGGAACATACAGTGATACAGAAGGAGAGAGGACCCCGCTCACTACAGATTACACTATATCACCATCATATACTGCAGCGCATTACAATAAGAGACATATAGACTATACCATGATAACAGGAGAATACAGTGATACAGAAGGTGAGAGGACCCCGCTCACTACAGATTACACTATATCACCATCACATACTGCAGCGCTGTACAATAAGAGGTATATAAAGACTATGCCATGATAACAGGAACATACAGTGATACAGAAGGTGAGAGGACCCCGCTCACTACAGATTACACTATATCACCATCACATACTGCAGCGCTGTACAATAAGAGGTATATATAGACTATGCCATGATAACAGGAACATACAGTGATACAGAAGGTGAGAGGACCCCGCTCACTACAGATTACACTATATCACCATCATATATTGCAGCGCTGTACAATAAGGAGACATATAGACTATACCATGATAACAGGAACATACAGTGATACAGAAGGAGAGAGGACCCCGCTCACTACAGATTACACTATATCACCATCATATATTGCAGCGCTGTACAATAAGGAGACATATAGACTATACCATGATAACAGGAACATACAGTGATACAGAAGGTGAGAGGACCCCGCTCACTACAGATTACACTATATCACCATCATACACTGCAGCGCTGTACAATAAGGAGACATATAGACTATACCATGATAACAGGAACATACAGTGATACAGAAAGTGAGAGGTTCCCGCTCACTACAGATTACACTATATCACCATCATATACTGCAGCGCTGTACAATAAGGAGACATATAGACTATACCATGATAACAGGAACATACAGTGATACAGAAGGTGAGAGGACCCCGCTCACTACAGATTACACTATATCACCATCATATACTGCAGCGCTGTACAATAAGGGGACATATAGACTATACCATGATAACAGGAACATACAGTGATACAGAAGGTGAGAGGATACCGCTCACTACAGATTACACTATATCACCATTATATACTGCAGCGCTGTACAATAAGAGACATATAGACTATACCATGATAACAGGAACATACAGTGATACAGAAGGTGAGAGGATCCCGCTCACTACAGATTACACTATATCACCATCATACACTGCAGCGCTGTACAATAAGGGACATATAGACTATACCATGATAACAGGAACATACAGTGATACAGAAGGTGAGAGGATCCCGCTCACTACAGATTACACTATATCACCATTATATACTGCAGCGCTGTACAATAAGAGACATATAGACTATACCATGATAACAGGAACATACAGTGATACAGAAGGTGAGAGGACCCCGCTCACTACAGATTACACTATATCACCATTATATACTGCAGCGCTGTACAATAAGAGACATATAGACTATACCATGATAACAGGAACATACAGTGATACAGAAGGTGAGAGGATCCCGCTCACTACAGATTACACTATATCACCATCATACACTGCAGCGCTGTACAATAAGAGGACATATAGACTATACCATGATAACAGGAACATAAAGTGATACAGAAGGTGAGAGGACCCCGCTCACTACAGATTCCACTATATCACCATCATATACTGCAGCGCTGTACAATAAGGAGACATATAGACTATACCATGATAACAGGAACATACAGTGATACAGAAGGTGAGAGGACCCCGCTCACTACAGATTACACTGTATCACCATCATATACTGCAGTGCTGTACAATAAGGAGACATATAGACTATACCATGATAACAGGAACATACAGTGATACAGAAGGTGAGAGGATCCCGCTCACTACAGATTACACTATATCACCATCATATACTGCCTCGCTGTACAATAAGGAGACATATAGACTATACCATGATAACAGGAACATACAGTGATACAGAAGGTGAGAGGATCCCGCTCACTACAGATTACACTATATCACCATCATATACTGCCTCGCTGTACAATAAGGAGACATATAGACTATACCATGATAACAGGAACATACAGTGATACAGAAGGTGAGAGGACCCCGCTCACTACAGATTACACTATATCACCATCATATACTGCAGTGCTGTACAATAAGAGACATATAGACTATACCATGATAACAGGAACATACAGTGATACAGAAGGTGAGAGGACCCCGCTCACTACAGATTACACTATATCACCATCATATACTGCAGAGCTGTACAATAAGAGACATATAGACTATACCATGATAACAGGAACATACAGTGATACAGAAGGTGAGAGGACCCCGCTCACTACAGATTACACTATATCACCATCATATACTGCAGCGCTGTACAATAAGAGGTATATATAGACTATACCATCATAACAGGAACATACAGTAATACAGAAGGTGAGAGGATCCGCTCACTACAGATTACACTAGATCACTGTCATATACTGCAGTGCTGTACAATAAGAGACATATAGACTATACCATGATAACAGGAACATACAGTGATACAGAAGGTGAGAGGACCCCGCTCACTACAGATTACACTATATCACCATCATACACTGCAGCGCTGTACAATAAGTCGACATATAGACTATACCATGATAACAGGAACATACAGTGATACAGAAGGTGAGAGGACCCCGCTCACTACAGATTACACTATATCACCATCATATACTGCAGCGCTATACAATAAGAGGTATATATACTATACCATGATAACAGGAACATACAGTGATACAGAAGGTGAGAGGACCCCGCTCACTACAGATTACACTATATCACCATCATATACTGCAGTGCTGTACAATAAGGAGACATATAGACTATACCATGATAACAGGAACATACAGTGATACAGAAGGTGAGAGGACCCCGCTCACTACAGATTACACTATATCACCATCATATACTGCAGCGCTGTACAATAAGGAGACATATAGACTATACCATGATAACAGGAACATACAGTGATACAGAAGGTGAGAGGACCCCGCTCACTACAGATTACACTATATCACCATCATATACTGCAGTGCTGTACAATAAGGAGACATATAGACTATACCATGATAACAGGAACATACAGTGATACAGAAGGTGAGAGGACCCCGCTCACTACAGATTACACTATATCACCATCATATACTGCAGCGCTGTACAATAAGACATATAGACTATACCATGATAACAGGAACATACAGTGATACAGAAGGTGAGAGTTCACCGCTCACTACAGATTACACTATATCACCATCATATACTGCAGCGCTGTACAATAAGACATATAGACTATACCATGATAACAGGAACATACAGTGATACAGAAGGTGAGAGGACCCCGCTCACTACAGATTACACTATATCACCATCATATACTGCAGCGCTGTACAAGAAGGGACATATAGACTATGGGGTATATGCAATTGCGGTAGAATTCCCGAAATTGTCGAATTTCGGGTCATTTTCGACCAAAAAAAAAAATCGCCTATGCAATTCAGTGCTTTCCGACCAAAAAACGGACTTTCAAAATTCGACTTTTTGAAATTCGACTTTTTGCAAATTCGACTTTTCTGCAATGATACAAGTGCTGCAATTCGACCAAAGCATATTCAATTCAAGTTTGGAAATTCGACAGCAGTGCTTTTAGACAGCAAATTCGTCATTTTCAATCCGCCACACTTTGGAGGGTGAAAACAAATAAAAAAAATTTAAACATGTTTTTTTTTGTGTTTTTTTGGGGGGGAATAGCAGATCTATTTATATTAGAAGGGATTAGGTACTTTTTTTTTTTTTTTTGGAGGCACAAATATTATTTATATATTTTTTAAAATATTATTATTATTTTTTATTTTTTTTTATGCTGGAACGGTGAAATCATAAAAAAAAATGGCGTGGGGTCCCCCCTCCAAAGCATAACCAGCCTCGGGCTCTTCGAGCTGGTCCTGGTTCTAAAAATGCGGGGGAAAAATTGACAGGGGATCCCCCGTATTTTTAAAACCAGCACCGGGCTCTGCGCCTGGTGCTGGTGCCAAAAATACGGGGGACAAAAAGAGTAGGGGTCCCCCGTATTTTTAACACCAGCATCGGGCTCCACTAGCTGGACAGATAATGCCACAGCCGGGGGTCACTTTTATGCCGTGCCCTGCGGCCGTGGCATTAAATATCCAACTAGTCACCCCTGGCCGGGGTACCCTGGGGGAGTGGGGACCCCTTCAATCAAGGGGTCCCCCCCCCCCGAGCCACCCAAGGGCCAGGGGTGAAGCCCGAGGCTGTCCCCCCCCATCCAATGGGCTGCGGATGGGGGGGCTGATAGCCTTTTGTGATAATAAAAAGATATTGTTTTTTCCAGTAGTACTACAAGTCCCAGCAAGCCTCCCCCGCAAGCTGGTACTTGGAGAACCACAAGTACCAGCATGCGGGAGAAAAACGGGCCCGCTGGTATCTGTAGTACTACTGGGGAAAAAATACCCAAATAAAAACAGGACACACACACCGTCGACAGTAAAACTTTATTTCATACGTCGACACACACATACTTACCTATGTTGACACGCCGACATCGGTCCTCTTCTCCATGTAGAATCCACGGATACCTGAAAAGAAAAGATCAATATACTCACCCCAGCCATGGTCCAGAGATAAATCCACGTACTTGGCAAAAAAACAAAGCGAACACCCGCTCCATGCCGGACTGAAAGGGGTCCCATGCTGACACATGGGACACCTTTCCACGAATGAGACCTGTCAGTGACAGCTGTCACAGAAAGGTCTCTAAGCCAATCAGGAAGCGTAACTTCGTTGCGCTCACCTGATTGGCTGTGCGCTGTCTGTACTGTGACAGCACATCGCAAAGCCGCTCCATTACTTTCAATGGTGGGAACTTAGCGGCTAGCGGTAAGGTCACCCGCCGGTCAGCGGCTGACCCCACCGCTACCCGCAAAGTTCCCACCATTGAAAGTAATGGAGCGGCTTTGCGATGTGCTGTCACAGTACAGACAGCGCACAGCCAATCAGGTGAGCGCCACGGAAGTAGCGCTTCCTGATTGGCTGAAGGGACGTCAGTGACAGGAGTCACGTGATGTCCCGGCATTCGGTAGAAAGGGGTCTAATGTAAAAGCATTGGACCCCTTTCTAGTCCGGTATGGAGCGGGTATTTGCGTGTTCTTTTTTTTTTACAAGTACGTGGATTTATCTCTCTGGACGTGGATTTATCTCTGGACGCTGGAAGGTGAGAATCATTTTTTCACAGGTACCCTCGGATCGTCGGAGACCGTGGCAGTCGGCGTGTCAACATAGGTAAGTATGTGTGTGTCGGTAGTGTGTAATAAAGTTTTACTGTCACGGTGTGTGTGTCCTGTTTTTTTTGGGGTATTTTTTTCCCAGTAGTACTACAGGTACCAGCGGGCCCGTTTTTCTCCCGCATGCTGGTACTTGTGGTTCTCCAAGTACCAGCTTGCGGGGGAGGCTTGCTGGGACTTGTAGTACTACTGGAAAAAACAATATCTTTTTATTATCACAAAAGGCTATCAGCCCCCCCATCCGCAGCCCATTGGATGGGGGGGGACAGCCTCGGGCTTCACCCCTGGCCCTTGGGTGGCTGGGGGGGGGGACCCCTTGATTGAAGGGGTCCCCACTCCCCCAGGGTACCCCGGCCAGGGGTGACTAGTTGGATATTTAATGCCACGGCCGCAGGGCACGGCATAAAAGTGACCCCCGGCTGTGGCATTATCTGTCCAGCTAGTGGAGCCCGATGCTGGTGTTAAAAATACGGGGGACCCCTACTCTTTTTGTCCCCCGTATTTTTGGCACCAGCACCAGGCGCAGAGCCCGGTGCTGGTTTTAAAAATACGGGGGATCCCCTGTCAATTTTTTCCCCGCATTTTTAGAACCAGGACCAGCTCGATGAGCCCGAGGCTGGTTATGCTTTGGAGGGGGGACCCCACGCCATTTTTTTTTCGGGTTTTTCACGATTTTTACCGTTTTTTAAAATAGCGGCAAAATCCGCCAAATCGGCGGATTTTCGCCCGCGACTCTGGCGAATCCGTTTTTCATTGAATATGGTGAATTCCGGAAGCCACCTTCCGGGATTCACCTGTCGAATTGAGTCGAATTAAAAAACGGCGAAAATTGCCGCGAATTCGACCGCAATTGCATACATCCCTATACCATGATAACAGGAACATACAGTGATACAGAAGGTGAGAGGACCCCGCTCACTACAGATTACACTATATCACCATCATATACTGCAGCGCTGTACAATAAGGAGACATATAGACTATACCATGATAACAGGAACATACAGTGATACAGAAGGTGAGAGGACCCCGCTCACTACAGATTACACTATATCACCATCATATACTGCAGCGCTGTACAATAAGGGGACATATAGACTATACCATGATAACAGGAACATACAGTGATACAGAAGGTGAGAGGACCCCGCTCACTACAGATTACACTCTATAACCATCACATACTGCAGCGCTGTACAATAAGAGGACATATAGACTATACCATGATAACAGGAACATACAGTGATACAGAAGGTGAGAGGACCCCGCTCACTACAGATTACACTATATCACCATCATACACTGCAGCGCTGTACAATAAGGAGACATACAGACTATACCATGATAACAGGAACATACAGTGATACAGAAGGTGAGAGGATCCCGCTCACTACAGATTACACTATATCACCATCATATACTGCAGCGCTGTACAATAAGGAGTCATATAGACTATACCATGATAACAGGTACATACAGTGATACAGAAGGTGAGAGGATCCCGCTCACTAGATTACACTATATCACCATCATACACTGCAGCGCTGTACAATAAGAGGACATATAGACTATACCATGATAACAGGAACATACAGTGATACAGAAGGTGAGAGGATCCCGCTCACTACAGATTACACTATATCACCATCATATACTGCAGCGCTGTACAATAAGGAGACATATAGACTATACCATGATAACAGGAACATACAGTGATACAGAAGGTGAGAGGATCCCCGCTCACTACAGATTACACTATATCACCATCATATACTGCAGCGCTGTACATAAGGGACATATAGACTATACCATGATAACAGGAACATACAGTAATACAGAAGAAGGTGAGAGGACCCCGCACACTACAGATTACACTATATCACCATCATACACTGCAGCGCTGTACAATAAGGGACATATAGACTATACCATGATAACAGGAACATACAGTGATACAGAAGGTGAGAGGATCCCGCTCACTACAGATAACACTATATCACCATCATATACTGCAGTGCTGTACAATAAGGAGACATATAGACTATACCATGATAACAGGAACATACAGTGATACAGAAGGTGAGAGGACCCCGCTCACTACAGATTACACTATATCACCATCATACACTGCAGCGCTGTACAATAAGGAGACATATAGACTATACCATGATAACAGGAACATACAGTGATACAGAAGGTGAGAGGATCCCGCTCACTACAGATTACACTATATCACCATCATATACTGCAGTGCTGTACAATAAGGAGACATATAGACTATACCATGATAACAGGAACATACAGTGATACAGAAGGAGAGAGGACCCCGCTCACTACAGATTACACTGTATCACCATCATATACTGCAGTGCTGTACAATAAGGGACATATAGACTATACCATGATAACAGGAACATACAGTGATACAGAAGGTGAGAGGATCCCGCTCACTACAGATTACACTATATCACCATCATATACTGCCTCGCTGTACAATAAGGAGACATATAGACTATACCATGATAACAGGAACATACAGTGATACAGAAGGTGAGAGGACCCCGCTCACTACAGATTACACTATATCACCATCATATACTGCAGCACTGTACAATAAGGAGACATATAGACTATACCATGATAACAGGAACATACAGTGATACAGAAGGTGAGAGGACCCCGCTCACTACAGATTACACTGTATCACCATCATATACTGCAGCACTGTACAATAAGGAGACATATAGACTATACCATGATAACAGGAACATACAGTGATACAGAAGGTGAGAGGATCCCGCTCACTACAGATTACACTGTATCACCATCATATACTGCAGCACTGTACAATAAGGAGACATATAGACTATACCATGATAACAGGAACATACAGTGATACAGAAGGTGAGAGGACCCCGCTCACTACAGATTACACTATATCACCATCATATACTGCAGCGCTGTACAATAAGGAGACATACAGACTATACCATGATAACAGGAACATACAGTGATACAGAAGGTGAGAGGACCCCGCTCACTACAGATTACACTATATCACCATCATACACTGCAGCGCTGTACAATAAGAGGACATATAGACTATACCATGATAACAGGAACATACAGTGATACAGAAGGTGAGAGGACCCCGCTCACTACAGATTACACTATATCACCATCATACACTGCAGAGCTGTACAATAAGGGGACATATAGACTATACCATGATAACAGGAACATACAGTGATACAGAAGGTGAGAGGACCCCGCTCACTACAGATTACACTATATCACCATCATATACTGCAGTGCTGTACAATAAGGAGACATATAGACTATACCATGATAACAGGAACATACAGTGATACAGAAGGTGAGAGGACCCCGCTCACTACAGATTACACTATATCACCATCATATACTGCAGCGCTGTACAATAAGACATATAGACTTTACCATGATAACAGGAACATACAGTGATACAGAAGGTGAGAGGATCCCGCTCACTACAGATTACACTATATCACCATCATATACTGCAGCGCTGTACAATAAGGAGACATATAGACTATACCATGATAACAGGAACATACAGTGATACAGAAGGTGAGAGGACCCCGCTCACTACAGATTACACTATATCACCACCATATACTGCAGCGCTGTACAATAAGGAGACATATAGACTATACCATGATAACAGGAACATACAGTGATACAGAAGGTGAGAGGACCCCGCTCACTACAGATTACACTATATCACCATCATACACTGCAGCGCTGTACAATAAGAGGACATATAGACTATACCATGATAACAGGAACATACAGTGATACAGAAGGTGAGAGGATCCGCTCACTACAGATTACACTATATCACCATCATATACTGCAGCGCTGTACAATAAGAGGTATATATAGACTATACCATGATAACAGGAACATACAGTAATACAGAAGGTGAGAGGATCCGCTCACTACAGATTACACTATATCACTGTCATATACTGCAGCGCTGTACAATAAGAGACATATAGACTATACCATGATAACAGGAACATACAGTGATACAGAAGGTGAGAGGACCCCGCTCACTACAGATTACACTATATCACCATCATACACTGCAGCGCTGTACAATAAGTCGACATATAGACTATACCATGATAACAGGAACATACAGTGATACAGAAGGTGAGAAGATCCCGCTCACTACAGATTACACTATATCACCATCATATACTGCAGCGCTGTACAATAAGAGGTATATATACTATACCATGATAACAGGAACATACAGTGATACAGAAGGTGAGAGGACCCCGCTCACTACAGATTACACTATATCACCATCATATACTGCAGTGCTGTACAATAAGGAGACATATAGACTATACCATGATAACAGGAACATACAGTGATACAGAAGGTGAGAGGACCCCGCTCACTACAGATTACACTATATCACCATCATATACTGCAGCACTGTACAATAAGACATATAGACTTTACCATGATAACAGGAACATACAGTGATACAGAAGGTGAGAGGATCCCGCTCACTACAGATTACACTATATCACCATCATATACTGCAGCGCTGTACAATAAGGAGACATATAGACTATACCATGATAACAGGAACATACAGTGATACAGAAGGTGAGAGGATCCCGCTCACTACAGATTACACTATATCACCATCATATAATGCAGCACTGTACAATAAGAGACATATACACTATACCATGATAACAGGAACATACAGTGATACAGAAGGTGAGAGGATCCCGCTCACTACAGATTACACTATATCACCATCATATACTGCAGCGCTGTACAATAAGGAGACATATAGACTATACCATGATAACAGGAACATACAGTGATACAGAAGGTGAGAGGATCCCGCTCACTACAGATTACACTATATCACCATCATATACTGCAGCACTGTACAATAAGAGACATATACACTATACCATGATAACAGGAACATACAGTGATACAGAAGGTGAGAGGATCCCGCTCACTACAGATTACACTATATCACCATCATATACTGCAGCACTGTACAATAAGAGACATACACTATACCATGATAACAGGAACATACAGTGATACAGAAGGTGAGAGGACCCCGCTCACTACAGATTACACTATATCACCATCATATACTGCAGCGCTGTACAATAAGACATATAGACTATACCATGATAACAGGAACATACAGTGATACAGAAGGTGAGAGGATCCCGCTCACTACAGATTACACTATATCACCATCATATACTGCAGTGCTGTACAATAAGGGGACATATAGACTATACCATGATAACAGGAACATACAGTGATACAGAAGGTGAGAGGACCCCGCACACTACAGATCACACTATATCACCATCATATACTGCAGCGCTGTACAATAAGGAGACATATAGACTATACCATGATAACAGGAACATACAGTGATACAGAAGGTGACAGGACCCCGCTCACTACAGATTACACTATATCACCATCATACACTGCAGCGCTGTACAATAAGGGAACATATAGACTATACCATGATAACAGGAACATACAGTGATACAGAAGGTGAGAGGATCCCGCTCACTACAGATTACACTATATCACCATCATACACTGCAGCGCTGTACAATAAGGGAACATATAGAAGACTATACCATGATAACAGGAACATACAGTGATACAGAAGGTGAGAGGATCCCGCTCACTACAGATTACACTATATCACCATCATACACTGCAGCGCTGTACAATAAGAGGACATATAGACTATACCATGATAACAGGAACATACAGTGATACAGAAGGTGAGAGGACCCCGCTCACTACAGATTACACTATATCACCATCATATACTGCAGCGCTGTACAATAAGGAGACATATAGACTATACCATGATAACAGGAACATACAGTGATACAGAAGGTGAGAGGACCCCGCTCACTACAGATTACACTATATCACCATCATATACTGCAGCGCTGTACAATAAGGAGACATATAGACTATACCATGATAATAGAAACATACAGTGATACAGAAGGTGAGAGGATCCCGCTCACTACAGATTACACTATATCACCATCATATACTGCAGCGCTGTACAATAAGGAGACATATAGACTATACCATGATAACAGGAACATACAATGATACAGAAGGTGAGAGGACCCCGCTCACTACAGATTACACTATATCACCATCATATACTGCAGCGCTGTACAATAAGAGGTATATATACTATACCATGATAACAGGAACATACAGTGATACAGAAGGTGAGAGGACCCTGCTCACTACAGATGACACTATATCACCATCATATACTGCAGCGCTGTACAATAAGGAGACATATAGACTATACCATGATAACAGGAACATACAGTGATACAGAAGGTGAGAGGACCCCGCTCACTACAGATTACACTATATCACCATCATATACTGCAGCGCTGTACAATAAGAGACATATAGACTATACCATGATAACAGGAACATACAGTGATACAGAAGGTGAGAGAGTTCACCGCTCACTACAGATTACACTATATCACCATCATATACTGCAGCGCTGTACAATAAGAGACATAGGGGTCGATTCTATTCGGCAACTAATGAATAGCGCCGGGAATTAGCTCCCGACGCTATTCAATTCAGCAACTAGTTACGTCGGCGATGGCCCGTTCTCGCCGACAAAACAGGTTGAATTGTCGGGAGAACGGGCATTCTCCGACTTAACTCCCCGGCGCGAGGCTGATTCCCGACAGAATCAGCCTCGCGCCGGCCGCGAGGCAGCACTCTTGTCGGCTTTCTTCTCTCATCCCCCGGGGATGAGAGAAGAATTCCCGACAATTGCAGGTAATTAGTTGCTGAATTGAATAGCGTCGGGAGCTAATTCCCGGCGCTATTCATTAGCTGCCGAATAGAATCGACCCCATATAGACTATACCATGATAACAGGAACATACAGTGATACAGAAGGTGAGAGGATCCCGCTCACTACAGATTACACTATATCACCATCATATACTGCAGCGCTGTACAATAAGGAGACATATAGACTATACCATGATAACAGGAACATACAGTGATACAGAAGGTGAGAGGACCCCGCTCACTACAGATTGCACTATATCACCATCATATACTGCAGCGCTGTACAATAAGGGGACATATAGACTATACCATGATAACAGGAACATAAAGTGATACAGAAGGTGAGAGGATCCCGCTCACTACAGATTACACTATATCACCATCATATACTGCAGTGCTGTACAATAAGGAGACATATAGACTATACCATGATAACAGGAACATACAGTAATACATAAGGTGAGAGGACCCCGCACACTACAGATTACACTATATCACCATCATACACTGCAGCGCTGTACAATAAGGAGACATATAGACTATACCATGATAACAGGAACATACAGTAATACAGAAGGTGAGAGGACCCCGCACACTACAGATTACACTATATCACCATCATACACTGCAGCGCTGTACAATAAGGAGACATATAGACTATACCATGATAACAGGAACATACAGTGATACAGAAGGTGAGAGGACCCCGCTCACTACAGATTACACTATATCACCATCATATACTGCAGCGCTGTACAATAAGAGACATATAGACTATACCATGATAACAGGAACATACAGTGATACAGAAGGTGAGAGGATCCCGCTCACTACAGATTACACTATATCACCATCATATACTGCAGCGCTGTACAATAAGGAGACATATAGACTATACCATGATAACAGGAACATACAGTGATACAGAAGGTGAGAGGACCCCGCTCACTACAGATTACACTATATCACCATCATACACTGCAGCGCTGTACAATAAGGAGACATATAGACTATACCATGATAACAGGAACATACAGTGATACAGAAGGTGAGAGGACCCCGCTCACTACAGATTACACTATATCACCATCATATACTGCAGCGCTGTACAATAAGGAGACATATATACTATACCATGATAACAGGAACATACAGTGATACAGAAGGTGAGAGGACCCCGCTCACTACAGATTACACTATATCACCATCATACACTGCAGCGCTGTACAATAAGGGGACATATAGACTATACCATGATAACAGGAACATACAGTGATACAGAAGGTGAGAGGACCCCGCTCACTACAGATTACACTATATCACCATCATACACTGCAGCGCTGTACAATAAGAAGACATATAGACTATACCATGATAACAGAAACATACAGTGATACAGAAGGTGAGAGGACCCCGCTCACTACAGATTACACTATATCACCATCATATACTGCAGCGCTGTACAATAAGAAGACATATAGACTATACCATGATAACAGGAACATACAGTGATACAGAAGGTGAGAGAACCCCGCTCACTACAGATTACACTATATCACCATCATACACTGCAGCGCTGTACAATAAGAAGACATATAGACTATACCATGATAACAGGAACATACAATGATACAGAAGGTGAGAGGACCCCGCTCACTACAGATTACACTATATCACCATCATATACTGCAGCGCTGTACAATAAGAGGTATATATACTATACCATGATAACAGGAACATACACTGATACAAAAGGTGAGAGGACCCCGCTCACTACAGATTACACTATATCACCATCATACACTGCAGTGCTGTACAATAAGGAGACATATAGACTATACCATGATAACAGGAACATACAGTGATACAGAAGGTGAGAGGACCCCGCTCACTACAGATTATACTAGATCACCATCATATACTGCAGCACTGTACAATAAGAGGACATATACACTGTAACATGATAACAGGAACATACAGTGATACAGAAGGTGAGAGGATCCCGCTCACTACAGATTACACTGTATCACCATCATATACTGCAGCGCTGTACAATAAGGAAACATATAGACTATACCATGATAACAGGAACATACAGTAATACAGAAGGTGAGAGGACCCCGCTCACTACAGATTACACTATATCACCATCATACACTGCAGTGCTGTACAATAAGGGGACATATAGAATATACCATGATAACAGGAACATACAGTGATACAGAAGGTGAGAGGACCCCGCTCACTACAGATTACACTATATCACCATCATATACTGCAGCGCTGTACAATAAGGGGACATATAGACTATACCATGATAACAGGAACATACAGTGATACAGAAGGTGAGAGGATCCCGCTCACTACAGATTACACTATATCACCATCATATACTGCAGCGCTGTACAATAAGAGACATATAGACTATACCATGATAACAGGAACATACAGTGATACAGAAGGTGAGAGGACCCCGCTCACTACAGATTACACTATATCACCATCATACACTGCAGCGCTGTACAATAAGGAGACATATAGACTATACCATGATAACAGGAACATACAGTGATACAGAAGGTGAGAGGACCCCGCTCACTACAGATTACACTATATCACCATCATACACTGCAGTGCTGTACAATAAGGGGACATATAGAATATACCATGATAACAGGAACATACAGTGATACAGAAGGTGAGAGGACCCCGCTCACTACAGATTACACTATATCACCATCATATACTGCAGAGCTGTACAATAAGGGGACATATAGACTACACCATGATAACAGGAACATACAGTGATACAGAAGGTGAGAGGATCCCGCTCACTACAGATTACACTATATCACCATCATATACTGCAGCGCTGTACAATAAGAGGACATATAGACTATACCATGATAACAGGAACATACAGTGATACAGAAGGTGAGGACCCCGCTCACTACAGATTACACTATATCACCATCATATACTGCAGCGCTGTACAATAAGGAGACATATAGACTATACCATGATAACAGGAACATACAGTGATACAGAAGGTGAGAGGATCCCGCTCACTACAGATTACACTATATCACCATCATATACTGCAGCGCTGTACAATAAGGAGACATATAGACTATACCATGATAACAGGAACATACAGTGATACAGAAGGTGAGAGGACCCCGCTCACTACAGATTACACTATATCACCATCATATACTGCAGCGCTGTACAATAAGGGACATATAGACTATACCATGATAACAGGAACATACAGTGATACAGAAGGTGAGAGGACCCCGCTCACTACAGATTACACTATATCACCATCATAAACTGCAGCGCTGTACAATAAGGAGACATATAGACTATACCATGATAACAGGAACATACAGTGATACAGAAGGTGAGAGGATCCCGCTCACTACAGATTACACTATATCACCATCATATACTGCAGCGCTGTACAATAAGGAGACATACAGACTATACCATGATAACAGGAACATACAGTGATACAGAAGGTGAGGACCCCGCTCACTACAGATTACACTATATCACCATCATATACTGCAGTGCTGTACAATAAGGAGACATATAGACTATACCATGATAACAGGAACATACAGTGATACAGAAGGTGAGGACCCCGCTCACTACAGATTACACTATATCACCATCATATACTGCAGAGCTGTACAATAAGGAGACATATAGACTATACCATGATAACAGGAACATACAGTGATACAGAAGGTGAGAGGATCCCGCTCACTACAGATTACACTATATCACCATCATATACTGCAGCGCTGTACAATAAGGAGACATATAGACTATACCATGATAACAGGAACATACAGTGATACAGAAGGTGAGAGGATCCCGCTCACTACAGATTACACTATATCACCATCATATACTGCAGCGCTGTACAATAAGGAGACATATAGACTATACCATGATAACAGGAACATACAGTGATACAGAAGGTGAGAGGACCCCGCTCACTACAGATTACACTATATCACCATCATATACTGCAGCGCTGTACAATAAGGGACATATAGACTATACCATGATAACAGGAACATACAGTGATACAGAAGGTGAGAGGACCCCGCTCACTACAGATTACACTATATCACCATCATAAACTGCAGCGCTGTACAATAAGGAGACATATAGACTATACCATGATAACAGGAACATACAGTGATACAGAAGGTGAGAGGATCCCGCTCACTACAGATTACACTATATCACCATCATATACTGCAGCGCTGTACAATAAGGAGACATACAGACTATACCATGATAACAGGAACATACAGTGATACAGAAGGTGAGAGGACCCCGCTCACTACAGATTACACTATATCACCATCATATACTGCAGCGCTGTACAATGAGACATACAGACTATACCATGATAACAGGAACATACAGTGATACAGAAGGTGAGAGGACCCCGCTCACTACAGATTACACTATATCACCATCATATACTGCAGCGCTGTACAATAAGACATATAGACTATACCATGATAACAGGAACATACAGTGATACAGAAGGTGAGAGGACCCCGCTCACTACAGATTACACTATATCACCATCATATACTGCAGCGCTGTACAATAAGGAGACATATAAACTATACCATGATAACAGGAACATACAGTGATACAGAGGGTGAGAGGACCCCGCTCACTACAGATTACACTATATCACCATCATACACTGCAGTGCTGTACAATAAGACATATAGACTATACCATGATAACAGGAACATACAGTGATACAGAAGGCGAGAGGACCCCGCTCACTACAGATTACTCTATATCACCATCATATACTGCAGCGCTGTACAATAAGACATATAGACTATACCATGATAACAGGAACATACAGTGATACAGAAGGTGAGAGGACCCCGCTCACTACAGATTACACTATATCACCATCATATATTGCAGCGCTGTACAATAAGGAGACATATAAACTATACCATGATAACAGGAACATACAGTGATACAGAGGGTGAGAGGACCCCGCTCACTACAGATTACACTATATCACCATCATATACTGCAGCGCTGTACAATAAGAGGACATATAGACTATACCATGATAACAGGAACATACAGTGATACAGAAGGTGAGAGGACCCTGCTCACTACAGATTACACTATATCACCATCATACACTGCAGCGCTGTACAATAAGGGGACATATAGACTATACCATCATAACAGGAACATACAGTGATACAGAAGGTGAGAGGACCCCGCTCACTACAGATTACACTATATCACCATCATATACTGCAGCGCTGTACAATAAGGGGACATATAGACTATACCATGATAACAGGAATATACAGTGATACAGAAGGTGAGAGGACACCGCTCACCACAGATTACACTATATCACCATCATATACTGCAGTGCTGTACAATAAGAGGACATATAGAATATACCATGATAACAGGAACATACAGTGATACAGAAGGTGAGAGGACCCCGCTCACTACAGATTACACTATATCACCATCATATACTGCAGAGCTGTACAATAAGGGGACATATAGACTATACCATGATAACAGGAACATACAGTGATACAGAAGGTGAGAGGATCCCGCTCACTACAGATTACACTATATCACCATCATATACTGCAGCGCTGTACAATAAGAGGACATATAGACTATACCATGATAACAGGAACATACAGTGATACAGAAGTTGAGAGGACCCCGCTCACTACAGATTACACTATATCACCATCATATACTGCAGCGCTGTACAATAAGGAGACATATAGACTATACCATGATAACAGGAACATAAAGTGATACAGAAGGTGAGAGGACCCCGCTCACTACAGATTACACTATATCACCATCATATACTGCAGCGCTGTACAATAAGGAGACATATAGACTATACCATGATAACAGGAACATACAGTGATACAGAAGGTGAGAGGATCCCGCTCACTACAGATTACACTATATCACCATCATATACTGCAGCGCTGTACAATAAGGAGACATATAGACTATACCATGATAACAGGAACATACAGTGATACAGAAGGTGAGAGGACCCCGCTCACTACAGATTACACTATATCACCATCATATACTGCAGCGCTGTACAATAAGGGACATATAGACTATACCATGATAACAGGAACATACAGTGATACAGAAGGTGAGAGGACCCCGCTCACTACAGATTACACTATATCACCATCATAAACTGCAGCGCTGTACAATAAGGAGACATATAGACTATACCATGATAACAGGAACATACAGTGATACAGAAGGTGAGAGGATCCCGCTCACTACAGATTACACTATATCACCATCATATACTGCAGCGCTGTACAATAAGGAGACATACAGACTATACCATGATAACAGGAACATACAGTGATACAGAAGGTGAGAGGACCCCGCTCACTACAGATTACACTATATCACCATCATATACTGCAGCGCTGTACAATGAGACATACAGACTATACCATGATAACAGGAACATACAGTGATACAGAAGGTGAGAGGATCCCGCTCACTAGATTACACTATATCACCATCATATACTGCAGTGCTGTACAATAAGGAGACATATAGACTATACCATGATAACAGGAACATACAGTGATACAGAAGGTGAGAGGATCCGCTCACTACAGATTACACTATATCACCATCATATACTGCAGTGCTGTACAATAAGGAGACATATAGACTATACCATGATAACAGGAACATACAGTGATACAGAAGGTGAGAGGATCCCGCTCACTACAGATTACACTATATCACCATCATATACTGCAGTGCTGTACAATAAGGAGACATACAGACTATACCATGATAACAGGAACATACAGTGATACAGAAGGTGAGAGGACCCCGCTCACTACAGATTACACTATATCACCATCATATACTGCAGCACTGTACAATAAGAGACATATAGACTATACCATGATAACAGGAACATACAGTGATACAGAAGGTGAGAGGACCCCGCTCACTACAGATTACACTATATCACCATCATATACTGCAGCGCTGTACAATAAGGAGACATACAGACTATACCATGATAACAGGAACATACAGTGATACAGAAGGTGAGAGGACCCCGCTCACTACAGATTACACTATATCACCATCATATACTGCAGCGCTGTACAATAAGACATATAGACTATACCATGATAACAGGAACATACAGTGATACAGAAGGTGAGAGGACCCCGCTCACTACAGATTACACTATATCACCATCATATACTGCAGCACTGTACAATAAGGAGACATATAGACTATACCATGATAACAGGAACATACAGTGATACAGAAGGTGAGAGGATCCCGCTCACTACAGATTACACTATATCACCATCATACACTGCAGTGCTGTACAATAAGGGAATATATAGACTATACCATGATAACAGGAACATACAGTGATACAGAAGGTGAGAGGACCCCGCTCACTACAGATTACACTATATCACCATCATATACTGCAGTGCTGTACAATAAGGAGACATATAGACTATACCATGATAACAGGAACATACAGTGATACAGAAGGTGAGAGGATCCCGCTCACTACAGATTACACTATATCACCATCATATACTGCAGCGCTGTACAATAAGGAGACATACAGACTATACCATGATAACAGGAACATACAGTGATACAGAAGGTGAGAGGACCCCGCTCACTACAGATTACACTATATCACCATCATATACTGCAGCGCTGTACAATAAGAGGACATATAGACTATACCATGATAACAGGAACATACAGTGATACAGAAGGTGAGAGGACCCCGCTCACTACAGATTACACTATATCACCATCATATACTGCAGCGCTGTACAATAAGGAGACATACAGACTATACCATGATAACAGGAACATACAGTGATACAGAAGGTGAGAGGACCCCGCTCACTACAGATTACACTATATCACCATCATATACTGCAGCGCTGTACAATAAGACATATAGACTATACCATGATAACAGGAACATACAGTGATACAGAAGGTGAGAGGACCCCGCTCACTACAGATTACACTATATCACCATCATATACTGCAGCACTGTACAATAAGGAGACATATAGACTATACCATCATAACAGGAACATACAGTGATACAGAAGGTGAGAGGACCCCGCTCACTACAGATTACACTATATCACCATCATATACTGCAGCGCTGTACAATAAGGGGACATATAGACTATACCATGATAACAGGAATATACAGTGATACAGAAGGTGAGAGGACGCCGCTCACTACAGATTACACTATATCACCATCATATACTGCAGTGCTGTACAATAAGAGGACATATAGACTATACCATGATAACAGGAACATACAGTGATACAGAAGGTGAGAGGATCCCGCTCACTACAGATTACACTATATCACCATCATACACTGCAGCACTGTACAATAAGAGGACATATAGACTATAACATGATAACAGGAACATACAGTGATACAGAAGGTGAGAGGACACCGCTCACTACAGATTACACTATATCACCATCATATACTGCAGCACTGTACAATAAGGAGACATATAGACTATACCATCATAACAGGAACATACAGTGATACAGAAGGTGAGAGGACCCCGCTCACTACAGATTACACTATATCACCATCATACACTGCAGCGCTGTACAATAAGGAGACATATAGATTATACCATGATAACAGGAACATACAGTGATACAGAAGGTGAGAGGACCCCGCACACTACAGATTACACTATATCACCATCATATACTGCAGCGCTGTACAATAAGAGGACATATAGACTATACCATGATAACAGGAACATACAGTGATACAGAAGGTGAGAGGACCCCGCTCACTACAGATTACACTATATCACCATCATACACTGCAGCACTGTACAATAAGGAGACATATAGACTATACCATGATAACAGGAACATACAGTGATACAGAAGGTGAGAGGACCCCGCTCACTACAGATTACACTATATCACCATCATATACTGCAGTGCTGTACAATAAGGGGACATATAGACTATACCATGATAACAGGAACATACAGTGATACAGAAGGTGAGAGGACCCCGCTCACTACAGATTACACTATATCACCATCATATACTGCAGCGCTGTACAATAAGGAGACATATAGACTATACCATGATAACAGGAACATACAGTGATACAGAAGGTGAGAGGACCCCGCTCACTACAGATTACACTATATCATCATCATATACTGCAGCGCTGTACAATAAGGAGACATATAGACTATACCATGATAACAGGAACATACAGTGATACAGAAGGTGAGAGGATCCCGCTCACTACAGATTACACTATATCACCATCATATACTGCAGCGCTGTACAATAAGAGACATATAGACTATACCATGATAACAGGAACATACAGTGATACAGAAGGTGAGAGGACCCCGCTCACTACAGATTACACTATATCACCATCATACACTGCAGCGCTGTACAATAAGAGACATATAGACTATACCATGATAACAGGAACATACAGTGATACAGAAGGTGAGAGGACCCCGCTCACTACAGATTACACTATATCACCATCATATACTGCAGCGCTGTACAATAAGAGACATATAGACTATACCATGATAACAGGAACATACAGTGATACAGAAGGTGAGTGGACCCCGCTCACTACAGATTACACTATATCACCATCATATACTGCAGTGCTGTACAATAAGGAGACATATAGACTATACCATGATAACAGGAACATACAGTGATACAGAAGGTGAGAGGATCCCGCTCACTACAGATTACACTATATCACCATCATATACTGCAGCGCTGTACAATAAGGGACATATAGACTATACCATGATAACAGGAACATACAGTGATACAGAAGGTGAGAGGACCCCGCTCACTACAGATTACACTATATCACCATCATATACTGCAGCGCTGTACAATAAGGAGACATATAGACTATACCATGATAACAGGAACATACAGTGATACAGAAGGTGAGAGGATCCCGCTCACTACAGATTACACTATATCACCATCATATACTGCAGCGCTGTACAATAAGAGGACATATAGACTATACCATGATAACAGGAACATACAGTGATACAGAAGGTGAGAGTACCCCGCTCACTACAGATTACACTATATCACCATCATATACTGCAGTGCTGTACAATAAGGATACATATAGACTATACCATGATAACAGGAACATACAGTGATACAGAAGGTGAGAGGACCCCGCTCACTACAGATTACACTATATCACCATCATACACTGCAGCGCTGTACAATAAGAGGACATATAGACTATACCATGATAACAGGAACATACAGTGATACAGAAGGTGAGAGGATCCCGCTCACTACAGATTACACTAGATCACCATCATATACTGCAGCGCTGTACAATAAGGAGACATACAGACTATACCATGATAACAGGAACATACAGTGATACAGAAGGTGAGAGGACCCCGCTCACTACAGATTACACTATATCACCATCATATACTGCAGCGCTGTACAATAAGAGGACATATAGACTATACCATGATAACAGGAACATACAGTGATACAGAAGGTGAGAGGATCCCGCTCACTACAGATTACACTATATCACCACCATACACTGCAGCGCTGTACAATAAGGGGACATATAGACTATACCATGATAACAGGAACATACAGTGATACAGAAGGTGAGAGGACCCCGCTCACTACAGATTACACTATATCACCATCATATACTGCAGCGCTGAACAATAAGAGGACATATAGACTATACCATGATAACAGGAACATACAGTGATACAGAAGGTGAGAGGACCCCGCTCACTACAGATTACACTATATCACCATCATATACTGCAGTGCTGTACAATAAGGAGACATATAGACTATACCATGATAACAGGAACATACAGTGATACAGAAGGTGAGAGGATCCCGCTCACTACAGATTACACTATATCACCATCATATACTGCAGCGCTGTACAATAAGAGGACATATAGACTATACCATGATAACAGGAACATACAGTGATACAGAAGGTGAGAGGACCCCGCTCACTACAGATTACACTATTTCACCATCATATACTGCAGCGCTGTACAATAAGAGGACATATAGACTATACCATGATAACAGGAACATACAGTGATACAGAAGGTGAGAGGATCCCGCTCACTACAGATTACACTATTTCACCATCATATACTGCAGCGCTGTACAATAAGAGGACATATAGACTATACCATGATAACAGGAACATACAGTGATACAGAAGGTGAGAGGATCCCGCTCACTACAGATTACACTATATCACCATCATATACTGCAGCGCTGTACAATAAGAGGACATATACACTATACCATGATAACAGGAACATACAGTGATACAGAAGGTGAGAGGACCCCGCACACTACAGATTACACTATATCACCATCATACACTGCAGCGCTGTACAATAAGGAGACATATAGACTATACCATGATAACAGGAACATACAGTGATACAGAAGGTTAGAGGATCCCGCTCATTACAGATTACACTATATCACCATCATATACTGCAGCGCTGTACAATAAGGGACATATAGACTATACCATGATAACAGGAACATACAGTGATACAGAAGGTGAGAGGACCCCGCTCACTACAGATTACACTATATCACCATCATATACTGCAGCGCTGTACAATAAGAGGACATATACACTATACCATGATAACAGGAACATACAGTGATACAGAAGGTGAGAGGATCCCGCTCATTACAGATTACACTATATCACCATCATATACTGCAGCGCTGTACAATAAGGGACATATAGGCTATAACATGATAACAGGAACATACAGTGATACAGAAGGAGAGAGGATCCCGCTCACTACAGATTACACTATATCACCATCATATACTGCAGCGCTGTACAATAAGGAGACATACAGACTATACCATGATAACAGGAACATACAGTGATACAGAAGGTGAGAGGACCCCGCTCACTACAGATTACACTATATCACCATCATATACTGCAGCGCTGTACAATAAGGGACATATAGACTATACCATGATAACAGGAACATACAGTGATACAGAAGGTGAGAGGATCCCGCTCACTACAGATTACACTATATCACCATCATATACTGCAGCGCTGTACAATAAGGGAACATATAGACTATACCATGATAACAGGAACATACAGTGATACAGAAGGTGAGAGGACCCCGCTCACTACAGATTACACTATATCATCATCATATACTGCAGCGCTGTACAATAAGGAGACATATAGACTATACCATGATAACAGGAACATACAGTGATACAGAAGGTGAGAGGATCCCGCTCACTACAGATTACACTATATCACCATCATATACTGCAGCGCTGTACAATAAGAGACATATAGACTATACCATGATAACAGGAACATACAGTGATACAGAAGGTGAGAGGACCCCGCTCACTACAGATTACACTATATCACCATCATACACTGCAGCGCTGTACAATAAGAGACATATAGACTATACCATGATAACAGGAACATACAGTGATACAGAAGGTGAGAGGACCCCGCTCACTACAGATTACACTATATCACCATCATATACTGCAGCGCTGTACAATAAGAGACATATAGACTATACCATGATAACAGGAACATACAGTGATACAGAAGGTGAGAGGACACCGCTCACTACAGATTACACTATATCACCATCATATACTGCAGTGCTGTACAATAAGAGACATATAGACTATAACATGATAACAGGAACATACAGTGATACAGAAGGTGAGTGGACCCCGCTCACTACAGATTACACTATATCACCATCATATACTGCAGTGCTGTACAATAAGGAGACATATAGACTATACCATGATAACAGGAACATACAGTGATACAGAAGGTGAGAGGATCCCGCTCACTACAGATTACACTATATCACCATCATATACTGCAGCGCTGTACAATAAGGGACATATAGACTATACCATGATAACAGGAACATACAGTGATACAGAAGGTGAGAGGACCCCGCTCACTACAGATTACACTATATCACCATCATATACTGCAGCGCTGTACAATAAGGAGACATATAGACTATACCATGATAACAGGAACATACAGTGATACAGAAGGTGAGAGGATCCCGCTCACTACAGATTACACTATATCACCATCATATACTGCAGCGCTGTACAATAAGAGGACATATAGACTATACCATGATAACAGGAACATACAGTGATACAGAAGGTGAGAGTACCCCGCTCACTACAGATTACACTATATCACCATCATATACTGCAGTGCTGTACAATAAGGATACATATAGACTATACCATGATAACAGGAACATACAGTGATACAGAAGGTGAGAGGACCCCGCTCACTACAGATTACACTATATCACCATCATACACTGCAGCGCTGTACAATAAGAGGACATATAGACTATACCATGATAACAGGAACATACAGTGATACAGAAGGTGAGAGGATCCCGCTCACTACAGATTACACTAGATCACCATCATATACTGCAGCGCTGTACAATAAGGAGACATACAGACTATACCATGATAACAGGAACATACAGTGATACAGAAGGTGAGAGGACCCCGCTCACTACAGATTACACTATATCACCATCATATACTGCAGCGCTGTACAATAAGAGGACATATAGACTATACCATGATAACAGGAACATACAGTGATACAGAAGGTGAGAGGATCCCGCTCACTACAGATTACACTATATCACCACCATACACTGCAGCGCTGTACAATAAGGGGACATATAGACTATACCATGATAACAGGAACATACAGTGATACAGAAGGTGAGAGGACCCCGCTCACTACAGATTACACTATATCACCATCATATACTGCAGCGCTGAACAATAAGAGGACATATAGACTATACCATGATAACAGGAACATACAGTGATACAGAGGGTGAGAGGACCCCGCTCACTACAGATTACACTATATCACCACCATACACTGCAGCGCTGTACAATAAGGGGACATATAGACTATACCATGATAACAGGAACATACAGTGATACAGAAGGTGAGAGGACCCCGCTCACTACAGATTACACTATATCACCATCATATACTGCAGCGCTGAACAATAAGAGGACATATAGACTATACCATGATAACAGGAACATACAGTGATACAGAAGGTGAGAGGACCCCGCTCACTACAGATTACACTATATCACCATCATATACTGCAGTGCTGTACAATAAGGAGACATATAGACTATACCATGATAACAGGAACATACAGTGATACAGAAGGTGAGAGGATCCCGCTCACTACAGATTACACTATATCACCATCATATACTGCAGCGCTGTACAATAAGAGGACATATAGACTATACCATGATAACAGGAACATACAGTGATACAGAAGGTGAGAGGACCCCGCTCACTACAGATTACACTATTTCACCATCATATACTGCAGCGCTGTACAATAAGAGGACATATAGACTATACCATGATAACAGGAACATACAGTGATACAGAAGGTGAGAGGATCCCGCTCACTACAGATTACACTATTTCACCATTATATACTGCAGCGCTGTACAATAAGAGGACATATAGACTATACCATGATAACAGGAACATACAGTGATACAGAAGGTGAGAGGATCCCGCTCACTACAGATTACACTATATCACCATCATATACTGCAGCGCTGTACAATAAGAGGACATATACACTATACCATGATAACAGGAACATACAGTGATACAGAAGGTGAGAGGACCCCGCACACTACAGATTACACTATATCACCATCATACACTGCAGCGCTGTACAATAAGGAGACATATAGACTATACCATGATAACAGGAACATACAGTGATACAGAAGGTTAGAGGATCCCGCTCATTACAGATTACACTATATCACCATCATATACTGCAGCGCTGTACAATAAGGGACATATAGACTATACCATGATAACAGGAACATACAGTGATACAGAAGGTGAGAGGACCCCGCTCACTACAGATTACACTATATCACCATCATATACTGCAGCGCTGTACAATAAGAGGACATATACACTATACCATGATAACAGGAACATACAGTGATACAGAAGGTGAGAGGATCCCGCTCATTACAGATTACACTATATCACCATCATATACTGCAGCGCTGTACAATAAGGGACATATAGGCTATAACATGATAACAGGAACATACAGTGATACAGAAGGAGAGAGGATCCCGCTCACTACAGATTACACTATATCACCATCATATACTGCAGCGCTGTACAATAAGGAGACATACAGACTATACCATGATAACAGGAACATACAGTGATACAGAAGGTGAGAGGACCCCGCTCACTACAGATTACACTATATCACCATCATATACTGCAGCGCTGTACAATAAGGGACATATAGACTATACCATGATAACAGGAACATACAGTGATACAGAAGGTGAGAGGACCCCGCTCACTACAGATTACACTATAATCACCATCATACACTGCAGCGCTGTACAATAAGGAGACATATAGACTATACCATGATAACAGGAACATACAGTGATACAGAAGGTGAGAGGATCCCGCTCACTACAGATTACACTATATCACCATCATATACTGCAGCGCTGTACAATAAGAGACATATAGACTATACCATGATAACAGGAACATACAGTGATACAGAAGGTGAGAGGATCCCGCTCACTACAGATTACACTATATCACCATCATATACTGCAGCGCTGTACAATAAGGAGACATATAGACTATACCATGATAACAGGAACATACAGTGATACAGAAGGTGAGAGGACCCCGCTCACTACAGCTTACACTATATCACCATCATACACTGCAGCGCTGTACAATAAGAGGACATATAGACTATACCATGATAACAGGAACATACAGTGATACAGAAAGGTGAGAGGATCCCGCTCACTACAGATTACACTATATCACCATCATATACTGCAGCGCTGTACAATAAGGAGACATACAGACTATACCATGATAACAGGAACATACAGTGATACAGAAGGTGAGAGGACCCCGCTCACTACAGATTACACTATATCACCATCATATACTGCAGTGCTGTACAATAAGGAGACATATAGACTATACCGTGATAACAGGAACATACAGTGATACAGAAGGTGAGAGGACCCCGCTCACTACAGATTACACTATAATCACCATCATATACTGCAGCGCTGTACAATAAGGAGACATATAGACTATACCATGATAACAGGAACATACAGTGATACAGAAGGTGAGAGGATCCCGCTCACTACAGATTACACTATATCACCATCATATACTGCAGCGCTGTACAATAAGAGACATATAGACTATACCATGATAACAGGAACATACAGTGATACAGAAGGTGAGAGGACCCCGCTCACTACAGATTACACTATATCACCATCATACACTGCAGTGCTGTACAATAAGAGGACATATAGACTATACCATGATAACAGGAACATACAGTGATACAGAAGGTGAGAGGACCCCGCTCACTACAGATTACACTATATCACCATCATATACTGCAGCGCTGTACAATAAGGAGACATATAGACTATACCATGATAACAGGAACATACAGTGATACAGAAGGTGAGAGGATCCCGCTCACTACAGATTACACTATATCACCATCATATACTGCAGCGCTGTACAATAAGAGGACATATAGACTATACCATGATAACAGGAACATACAGTGATACAGAAGGTGAGAGGATCCCGCTCACTACAGATTACACTATATCACCACCATACACTGCAGCGCTGTACAATAAGGGGACATATAGACTATACCATGATAACAGGAACATACAGTGATACAGAAGGTGAGAGGACCCCGCTCACTACAGATTACACTATATCACCATCATATACTGCAGCGCTGAACAATAAGAGGACATATAGACTATACCATGATAACAGGAACATACAGTGATACAGAAGGTGAGAGGACCCCGCTCACTACAGATTACACTATATCACCATCATATACTGCAGTGCTGTACAATAAGGAGACATATAGACTATACCATGATAACAGGAACATACAGTGATACAGAAGGTGAGAGGATCCCGCTCACTACAGATTACACTATATCACCATCATATACTGCAGCGCTGTACAATAAGAGGACATATAGACTATACCATGATAACAGGAACATACAGTGATACAGAAGGTGAGAGGATCCCGCTCACTACAGATTACACTATTTCACCATCATATACTGCAGCGCTGTACAATAAGAGGACATATAGACTATACCATGATAACAGGAACATACAGTGATACAGAAGGTGAGAGGATCCCGCTCACTACAGATTACACTATATCACCATCATATACTGCAGCGCTGTACAATAAGAGGACATATACACTATACCATGATAACAGGAACATACAGTGATACAGAAGGTGAGAGGACCCCGCACACTACAGATTACACTATATCACCATCATACACTGCAGCGCTGTACAATAAGGAGACATATAGACTATACCATGATAACAGGAACATACAGTGATACAGAAGGTTAGAGGATCCCGCTCATTACAGATTACACTATATCACCATCATATACTGCAGCGCTGTACAATAAGGGACATATAGACTATACCATGATAACAGGAACATACAGTGATACAGAAGGTGAGAGGACCCCGCTCACTACAGATTACACTATAATCACCATCATACACTGCAGCGCTGTACAATAAGGAGACATATAGACTATACCATGATAACAGGAACATACAGTGATACAGAAGGTGAGAGGATCCCGCTCACTACAGATTACACTATATCACCATCATATACTGCAGCGCTGTACAATAAGAGACATATAGACTATACCATGATAACAGGAACATACAGTGATACAGAAGGTGAGAGGATCCCGCTCACTACAGATTACACTATATCACCATCATATACTGCAGCGCTGTACAATAAGGAGACATATAGACTATACCATGATAACAGGAACATACAGTGATACAGAAGGTTAGAGGATCCCGCTCATTACAGATTACACTATATCACCATCATATACTGCAGCGCTGTACAATAAGGGACATATAGACTATACCATGATAACAGGAACATACAGTGATACAGAAGGTGAGAGGACCCCGCTCACTACAGATTACACTATAATCACCATCATACACTGCAGCGCTGTACAATAAGGAGACATATAGACTATACCATGATAACAGGAACATACAGTGATACAGAAGGTGAGAGGATCCCGCTCACTACAGATTACACTATATCACCATCATATACTGCAGCGCTGTACAATAAGAGACATATAGACTATACCATGATAACAGGAACATACAGTGATACAGAAGGTGAGAGGATCCCGCTCACTACAGATTACACTATATCACCATCATATACTGCAGCGCTGTACAATAAGGAGACATATAGACTATACCATGATAACAGGAACATACAGTGATACAGAAGGTGAGAGGACCCCGCTCACTACAGCTTACACTATATCACCATCATACACTGCAGCGCTGTACAATAAGAGGACATATAGACTATACCATGATAACAGGAACATACAGTGATACAGAAAGGTGAGAGGATCCCGCTCACTACAGATTACACTATATCACCATCATATACTGCAGCGCTGTACAATAAGGAGACATACAGACTATACCATGATAACAGGAACATACAGTGATACAGAAGGTGAGAGGACCCCGCTCACTACAGATTACACTATATCACCATCATATACTGCAGTGCTGTACAATAAGGAGACATATAGACTATACCGTGATAACAGGAACATACAGTGATACAGAAGGTGAGAGGACCCCGCTCACTACAGATTACACTATAATCACCATCATATACTGCAGCGCTGTACAATAAGGAGACATATAGACTATACCATGATAACAGGAACATACAGTGATACAGAAGGTGAGAGGATCCCGCTCACTACAGATTACACTATCACCATCATATACTGCAGCGCTGTACAATAAGAGACATATAGACTATACCATGATAACAGGAACATACAGTGATACAGAAGGTGAGAGGACCCCGCTCACTACAGATTACACTATATCACCATCATACACTGCAGTGCTGTACAATAAGAGGACATATAGACTATACCATGATAACAGGAACATACAGTGATACAGAAGGTGAGAGGACCCCGCTCACTACAGATTACACTATATCACCATTATATACTGCAGTGCTGTACAATAAGGAGACATATAGACTATACTATGATAACAGGAACATACAGTGATACAGAAGGTGAGAGGACCCCGCTCACTACAGATTACACTATATCACCATCATATACTGCAGTGCTGTACAATAAGAGGACATATAGACTATACCATGATAACAGGAACATACAGTGATACAGAGGGTGAGAGGACCCCGCTCACTACAGATTACACTATATCACCATCATATACTGCAGCGCTGTACAATAAGAGACATATAGACTATACCATGATAACAGGAACATACAGTGATACAGAAGGTGAGAGGATCCGCTCACTACAGATTACACTATATCACCATCATATACTGCAGCGCTGTACAATAAGGAGACATATAGACTATACCATGATAACAGGAACATACAGTGATACAGAAGGTGAGAGGACCCCGCTCACTACAGATTACACTATATCACCATCATATACTGCAGCGCTGTACAATAAGGAGACATATAGACTATACCATGATAACAGGAACATACAGTGATACAGAAGGTGAGAGGACCCCGCTCACTACAGATTACACTATATCACCATCATATACTGCAGCGCTGTACAATAAGAGACATATAGACTATACCATGATAACAGGAACATACAGTGATACAGAAGGTGAGAGGACCCCGCTCACTACAGATTACACTATATCACCATCATATACTGCAGCGCTGTACAATAAGGAGACATATAGACTATACCATGATAACAGGAACATACAGTGATACAGAAGGTGAGAGGATCCCGCTCACTACAGATTACACTATATCACCATCATACACTGCAGCGCTGTACAATAGGGAGACATATAGACTATACCATGATAACAGGAACATACAGTGATACAGAAGGTGAGAGGACCCCGCTCACTACAGATTACACTATATCACCATCATATACTGCAGCGCTGTACAATAAGGAGACATATAGACTATACCATGATAACAGGAACATACAGTGATACAGAAGGTGAGAGGACCCCGCTCACTACAGATTACACTATATCACCATCATATACTGCAGCGCTGTACAATAAGGGGACATATAGACTATACCATGATAACAGGAACATACAGTGATACAGAAGGTGAGAGGATCCCGCTCACTACAGATTACACTATATCACCATCATATACTGCAGCGCTGTACAATAAGGGGACATATAGACTATACCATGATAACAGGAACATACAGTGATACAGAAGGTGAGAGGACCCCGCTCACTACAGATTACACTATATCACCATCATATACTGCAGCGCTGTACAATAAGGAGACATATAGACTATACCATGATAACAGGAACATACAGTGATACAGAAGGTGAGAGGACCCCGCTCACTACAGATTACACTATATCACCATCATATACTGCAGCGCTGTACAATAAGGAGACATATAGACTATACCATGATAACAGGAACATACAGTGATACAGAAGGTGAGAGGATCCCGCTCACTACAGATTACACTATATCACCATTATATACTGCAGTGCTGTACAATAAGGAGACATATAGACTATACTATGATAACAGGAACATACAGTGATACAGAAGGTGAGAGGACCCCGCTCACTACAGATTACACTATATCACCATCATACACTGCAGCGCTGTACAATAAGGAGACATATAGACTATACCATGATAACAGGAACATACAGTGATACAGAAGGTGAGAGGATCCCGCTCACTACAGATTACACTATATCACCATCATCCACTGCAGCGCTGTACAATAAGGAGACATATAGACTATACCATGATAACAGGAACATACAGTGATACAGAAGGTGAGAGGACCCCGCTCACTACAGATTACACTCTATCACCATCATATACTGCAGCGCTGTACAATAAGAGTCATATAGACTATACCATGATAACAGGAACATACAGTGATACAGAAGGTGAGAGGACCCCGCTCACTACAGATTACACTATATCACCATCATATACTGCAGCGCTGTACAATAAGACATATAGACTATACCATGATAACAGGAACATACAGTGATACAGAAGGTGAGAGGACCCCGCTCACTACAGATTACACTATATCACCATCATATACTGCAGTGCTGTACAATAAGGAGACATATAGACTATACCATGATAACAGGAACATACAATGATACAGAAGGTGAGAGGACCCCGCTCACTACAGATTACACTATATCACCATCATATACTGCAGCGCTGTACAATACGAGGACATATAGACTATACCATGATAACAGGAACATACAGTGATACAGAAGGTGAGAGGATCCCGCTCACTACAGATTACACTATATCACCATCATATACTGCAGCGCTGTACAATAAGGAGACATATAGACTATACCATGATAACAGGAACATACAGTGATACAGAAGGTGAGAGGATCCCGCTCACTACAGATTACACTATATCACCATCATATACTGCAGCGCTGTACAATAAGGAGACATATAGACTATACCATGATAACAGGAACATGCAGTGATACAGAAGGTGAGAGGACCCCGCTCACTACAGATTACACTATATCACCATCATATACTGCAGCGCTGTACAATAAGAGACACATAAACTAGAGACAGATGGCACAGTGCAGTGTAGCAGAGTATCAGGGAATATATAGCATAGTGTGGTGCAGCAGAGTATCAGGGAGCAGCTGGCACAGTGCAGTATAGCAGAGTACCAGGGAGCAGATAGCATAGTGCAGTGTAGCAGAGTATCAGGGAGTATATAGCCTAGTGCAGTATAGCAGAGTATCAGGGAGCAGATAGCATAGTGTGGTGCAGTAGAGTATCAGGGAGCAGCTGGCACATTGCAGTATAGCAGAGTATCAGGGAGCAGATGGCATAGTGCCGCGTAGCAGAGTTTCAGTGAGCAGATGGCACAGTGCAGTGTAGCAGAGTATCAGAGAGTAGCTGGCACAGCTCAGCGTAGCAGGGTATCAGGGACCACATGGCATAGTGCAGTGTAGCAGAGTATCAGGGAGCAGATGGCATGGCGCGGTGTAGCAAAGTATCAGGGAGCAGATAGTACAGTGCAGTATAGCAAAGTATCGGGGAGTAGATGGCACAGTGCAGTATAGCAGAGTATCAGAGAGCAGATGGCACCGCTCAGTGTAGCAGAGTATCAGGGAGCAGGTGGCATAGTGCAGTGTAGCAGAGTATCAGGGAGCAGGTGGCATAGTGCAGTGTAGCAGAGTATCAGGGAGCAGATGGCATGGCGCAGTGTAGCAGAGTATCAGGGAGCAGATGCTATAGTGCGGTGTAGCAGAGTATCAGTGAGTAGCTGGCACAGCTCAGTGTAGCAGAGTATCAGGGAGCAGGTGGCATAGTACAGTGTAGCAGAGTATCAGGGAGCAGATGGCATGGCACGGTGTAGCAGAGCATCAGGGAGCAGGTGGCATAGTACAGTGTAGCAGAGTATCAGTGAGTAGCTGGCACAGCTCAGTGTAGCAGAGTATCAGGGAGCAGGTGGCATAGTGCAGTGTAGCAGAGTATCAGGGAGTAGATGGCATGGCGCGGTGTAGCAGAGCATCAGGGAGCAGATGGTATAGTGCGGTGTAGCAGAGTATCAGTGAGTAGCTGGCACAGCTCAGTGTAGCAGAGTATTAGGGAGCAGATGGCATAGTGCAGTGTAGCAGAGTATCAGGGAGTAGATGGCATGGCGCGGTGTAGCAGAGCATCAGGGAGCAGATGGTATAGTGCGGTGTAGCAGAGTATCAGTGAGTAGCTGGCACAGCTCAGTGTAGCAGAGTATTAGGGAGCAGATGGCATAGTGTGGTGTAGCATTGTATCAGTGAGTAGCTGGCACAGGTCAGTGTAGCAGAGTACCAGGGAGCAGATGGCATGGCGCGGTGTAGCAGAGGCTGGTAGTTGTGGATACAGTGATAAGTAATGGAAAGCTGAGATTCAGGGGAGGGTAAATATTGACTGTGGAACGCCGGAGTGTCTGGTTGGGGCAGAGAGAAGGGCAGAGGGGGCGATGGTGACTTAGTGACGCAGTCGTGTTATCTGCCGGTATACAAATACAGCAGGTGTGAGAGAGAAGTGATTGTCACGTGGAACTGGTATAAAGCTGGAGTGCGGCCAGGAGTGGCGGATACACAGGTACACAACACCTGCAACACAGCCTGCTCCATCTGCATACACAGGTACACAACGCACACTGCAGGACACCTGAAACACAGCCTGCTCCATCTGCATACACAACACACTGCAGGGCACCTGTAACACAGCCTGCTCCATCTGCATACACAGGTACACAACGCACACAGCAGGACACCTGTAACACAGCCTGCTCCATCTGCATACACAAGTACACAACGCACACCGCAGGACAGCTGTAACACAGCCTGCTCCATCTGCATACACAACGCACACTGCAGGGCACCTGCAACACAGCCTGCTCCATCTGCATACACAGGTACACAACACAGGACACCTGTAACACAGCCTGCTCCATCTGCAAACACAGGTACACAACACAGGACACCTGCAACACAGCCTGCGCCATCTGCATACACAGGTACACAACACATGACACCTGCAACACAGCCTGCTCCTTCTGCATACACAGGTACACAACGCACACTGCAGGACACCTGCAACACAGCCTGCTCCATCTGCATACACAAGTACACAACGCACACTGCAGGACACCTGCAACACAGCCTGCTCCATCTGCATACACAGGTACACAACGCACACTGCAGGACACCTGCAACACAGCCTGCTCCATCTGCATACACAAGTACACAACGCACACTGCAGGACACCTGTAACACAGCCTGCTCCATCTGCATACACAGGTACACAACACATGACACCTGCAACACAGCCTGCTCCTTCTGCATACACAGGTACACAACGCACACTGCAGGACACCTGCAACACAGCCTGCTCCATCTGCATACACAAGTACACAACGCACACTGCAGGACACCTGCAACACAGCCTGCTCCATCTGCATACACAGGTACACAACGCACACTGCAGGACACCTGCAACACAGCCTGCTCCATCTGCATACACAAGTACACAACGCACACTGCAGGACACCTGTAACACAGCCTGCTCCATCTGCATACACAGGTACACAACGCACACTGCAGGACATCTGCAACACAGCCTGCTCCATCTGCATACACAGGTACACAACACAGGACACCTGTAACACAGCCTGCTCCATCTGCATACACAGGTACACAACACATGACACCTGCAACACAGCCTGCTCCTTCTGCATACACAGGTACACAACACAGGACACCTGTAACACAGCCTGCTCCATCTGCATACACAGGTACACAACACATGACACCTGCAACACAGCCTGCTCCTTCTGCATACACAGGTACACAACACAGGACACCTGTAACACAGCCTGCTCCATCTGCATACACAGGTACACAACACATGACACCTGCAACACAGCCTGCTCCTTCTGCATACACAGGTACACAACGCACACTGCAGGACACCTGCAACACAGCCTGCTCCATCTGCATACACAGGTACACAACGCACACTGCAGGACACCTGCAACACAGCCTGCTCCATCTGCATACACAAGTACACAACGCACACTGCAGGACACCTGTAACACAGCCTGCTCCATCTGCATACACAGGTACACAACGCACACTGCAGGACATCTGCAACACAGCCTGCTCCATCTGCATACACAGGTACACAACACAGGACACCTGTAACACAGCCTGCTCCATCTGCATACACAGGTACACAACACAGGACACCTGTAACACAGCCTGCTCCATCTGCATACACAGGTACACAACACAGGACACCTGTAACACAGCCTGCTCCATCTGCATACACAGGTACACAACACAGGACACCTGTAACACAGCCTGCTCCATCTGCATACACAGGTACACAACACAGGACACCTGCAACACAGCCTGCTCCATCTGCATACACAGGTACACAACACAGGACACCTGCAACACAGCCTGCTCCATCTGCATACACAGGTACACAACGCACACTGCAGGACATCTGCAACACAGCCTGCTCCATCTGCATACACAGGTACACAACGCACACTGCAGGGCACCTGCAACACAGCCTGCTCCATCTGCATACACAGGTACACAACGCACACTGCAGGACATCTGCAACACAGCCTGCTCCATCTGCATACACAAGTACACAACGCACACCGCAGGACACCTGTAACACAGCCTGCTCCATCTGTATCTCCTCTGCTGAGAGCTGCATAGTGGGAGATAAGTGAGCAGCTGGCACAGGGGGGGCACAGAGAAACAGCCAGAGGGCCCTGCACTCCAGCATCCACCAGGGCCCGCTCCGCCACCCTGTGCAGCTCCACCATAGAGGAAAGACACTGTGGGACACTGGCTCTCAGGATGAGTGAGCAGAGGGCCCGGTACAGCCACCAGGGCCCCGTGCGGCCCTCTGTACCATAGAGGAAAGACACTGTGGGACACGGGCTCTCAGGATGAGTGAGCAGAGGGCCCGGTACTGCCACCAGGGCCCCGTGCGGCCCTCTGTACCATAGAGGAAAGACACTGTGGGACACGGGCTCTCAGGATGAGTGAGCAGAGGGCCCGGCACAGCCACCAGGGCCCCGTGCGGCCCTCTGTATCATAGAGGAAAGACACTGTGGGACACTGGCTCTCAGGATGAGTGAGCAGAGGGCCCGGTACAGCCACCAGGACCCCGTGCGTCCCTCTGTACCATAGAGGAAAGACACTGTGGGACACTGGCTCTCAGGATGAGTGAGCAGAGGGCCCAGTACAGCCACCAGAGCCCCGTGCGGCCCTCTGTACCATAGAGGAAAGACACTGTGGGACACGGTCTCTCAGGATGAGTGAGCAGAGGGCCCGGTACAGCCACCAGGGCCCCGTGCGTCCCTCTGTACCATAGAGGAAAGACACTGTGGGACACTGGCTCTCAGGATGAGTGAGCAGAGGGCCCGGCACAGCCACCAGGGCCCCGTGCGTCCCTCTGTACCATAGAGGAAAGACACTGTGGGACACGGTCTCTGAGGATGAGTGAGCAGAGGGCCCGGCACAGCCACCAGAGCCCCGTGCGGCCCTCTGTACCATAGAGGAAAGACACTGTGGGACACTGGCTCTCAGGATGAGTGAGCAGAGGGCCCGGCACAGCCACCAGAGCCCCGTGCGGCCCTCTGTACCATAGAGGAAAGACACTGTGGGACACGGGCTCTCAGGATGAGTGAGCAGAGGGCCCGGTACAGCCACCAGAGCCCCGTGCGGCCCTCTGTACCATAGAGGAAAGACACTGTGGGACACGGTCTCTCAGGATGAGTGAGCAGAGGGCCCGGCACAGCCACCAGGGCCCCGTGCGGCCCTCTGTACCATAGAGGAAAGACACTGTGGCACACGGTCTCTCAGGATGAGTGAGCAGAGGGCCCGGCACAGCCACCAGAGCCCCGTGCGGCCCTCTGTACCATAGAGGAAAGACACTGTGGGACACGGGCTCTCAGGATGAGTGAGCAGAGGGCCCGGTACAGCCACCAGAGCCCCGTGCGGCCCTCTGTACCATAGAGGAAAGACACTGTGGGACACGGTCTCTCAGGATGAGTGAGCAGAGGGCCCGGCACAGCCACCAGGGCCCCGTGCGTCCCTCTGTACCATAGAGGAAAGACACTGTGGGACACGGTCTCTCAGGATGAGTGAGCAGAGGGCCCGGTACAGCCACCAGGGCCCCGTGCGTCCCTCTGTACCATAGAGGAAAGACACTGTGGGACACGGTCTCTCAGGATGAGTGAGCAGAGGGCCCGGCACAGCCACCAGGGCCCCGTGCGTCCCTCTGTCCCATAGAGGAAAGACACTGTGGGACACGGTCTCTTAGGATGAGTGAGCAGAGGGCCCGGTACAGCCACCAGGGCCCCGTGCGGCCCTCTGTACCATAGAGGAAAGACACTGTGGGACACGGGCTCTCAGGATGAGTGAGCAGAGGGCCCGGCACAGCCACCAGGGCCCCGTGCGGCCCTCTGTACCATAGAGGAAAGACACTGTGGGACACGGGCTCTCAGGATGAGTGAGCAGAGGGCCCGGTACAGCCACCAGAGCCCCGTGCGGCCCTCTGTACCATAGAGGAAAGACACTGTGGGACACGGTCTCTCAGGATGAGTGAGTAAAGGGCCCGGCACAGCCACCAGGGCCCCGTGCGGCCCTCTGTACCATAGAGGAAAGACACTGTGGGACACGGTCTCTCAGGATGAGTGAGCAGAGGGCCCGGTACAGCCACCAGAGCCCCGTGCGGCCCTCTGTACCATAGAGGAAAGACACTGTGGGACACGGTCTCTCAGGATGAGTGAGTAAAGGGCCCGGCACAGCCACCAGGGCCCCGTGCGGCCCTCTGTACCATAGAGGAAAGACACTGTGGGACACGGTCTCTGAGGATGAGTGAGCAGAGGGCCCGGTACAGCCACCAGGGCCCCGTGCGGCCCTCTGTACCATAGAGGAAAGACACTGTGGGACACGGTCTCTGAGGATGAGTGAGCAGAGGGCCCGGTACAGCCACCAGGGCCCCGTGCGGCCCTCTGTACCATAGAGGAAAGACACTGTGGGACACGGTCTCTGAGGATGAGTGAGCAGAGGGCCCGGTACAGCCACCAGGGCCCCGTGCGGCCCTCTGTACCATAGAGGAAAGACACTGTGGCACACGGTCTCTCAGGATGAGTGAGCAGAGGGCCCGGCACAGCCACCAGAGCCCCGTGCGGCCCTCTGTACCATAGAGGAAAGACACTGTGGGACACGGGCTCTCAGGATGAGTGAGCAGAGGGCCCGGCACAGCCACCAGGGCCCCGTGCGGCCCTCTGTACCATAGAGGAAAGACACTGTGGCACACGGTCTCTCAGGATGAGTGAGCAGAGGGCCCGGCACAGCCACCAGAGCCCCGTGCGGCCCTCTGTACCATAGAGGAAAGACACTGTGGGACACGGGCTCTCAGGATGAGTGAGCAGAGGGCCCGGCACAGCCACCAGGGCCCCGTGCGGCCCTCTGTACCATAGAGGAAAGACACTGTGGGACACGGGCTCTCAGGATGAGTGAGCAGAGGGCCCGGTACAGCCACCAGGGCCTCGTGCGGCCCTCTGTACCATAGAGGAAAGACACTGTGGGACACGGTCTCTCAGGATGAGTGAGCAGAGGGCCCGGTACAGCCACCAGGGCCCCGTGCGGCCCTCTGTACCATGGAGGAAAGACACTGTGGGACACTGGCTCTCAGGATGAGTGAGCAGAGGGCCCGGCACAGCCACCAGGGCCCCGTGCGGCCCTCTGTACCATAGAGGAAAGACACTGTGGGACACTGGCTCTCAGGATGAGTGAGCAGAGGGCCCGGTACAGCCACCAGGGCCCCGTGCGGCCCTCTGTACCATAGAGGAAAGACACTGTGGGACACGGGCTCTCAGGATGAGCGCGCAGACACAGGACATGACACAGGCTAGGTGTGTCTGTTCTCAGGTGCCCGGGGAATAGCGGGGGAGGAGGCAGGGTAATTACAGGCTTGGCAGACGGTGAGAGCGTTGCCCCCGGGGGGGTGGATTGAGTGACTGTGCCAGAGCAGACAGGTAACTTTCACTAATCCCAGCAGAGTCTCAGGTGTCCTCTACATCCCTACCTGTCCGGAGCAGATCATTATCACCCTGTTCGCTGAGGAATATGTATATATACTACTCACCCTACACGTTATATACACAGGAGCAGCTCCCACAACGGGGGTACCTCCGTGCTACCCTTCCACACAATCTACCCATGTGCCGTGTAACGATCAGGCGTGATTCAGGTCACCAGTTCCTGCCCGGGTATTTATCAGCTGTGTAACAGCTGGAGCGGAGGGCGAGGGGGTAATGTCGCCCTCGCCATATATTACAGACATGCCTAACACCCACTGGGGGCATAAGCGGGCAACCATACAGCGCCCAGATATTACTGCCATCGCCCACCGGCTGCCATCAGACACCCCGACATAACCACACTGCCCAGCCCCGATTCTCCCCTGCCAGGGGAGAGCAGCCACCACTGTAGCCGGGAAAGAAGTGGGAAAAGCAGAGGTGGTCACAGTGCGGAGAGCAGGTACCACTGCGGGGAACAGGGCCGATTACCAGAAAATCATCTGCCGCTTACATTCCTGATGTCAGCAGACAGCCCCGGGCCACAGACACACAGGTGATGGGAAATCGCAGGAATGTACCGGAGGGGGGGCGCAGACAGACATGACAGGAGGGCAAACTCCGTCCCGGCTCAGGTTCTCCTCACAGGATTGTGCAGAATGCCCTGGGGGGGGTGCAGAGGGCCTAATAAGGCCCCTTCCCCAACAACAAAGGAACGATTCACCGGATCAGGCATGTCACTGACGCGTGCATTACATCTGTGCACCACCTCAAGGGGACTATGTACCAGGACCCACATTCTGTTCACCTCATGGCGGACATATTCTGAGCGCCTCTTCATCAGGGGTCGTACGCCAGGGCGCCTACTCACAGGGGCCATAAACCTGGGAAGCCTCCTCACGGGGGCCATATGCCGTGGCGCCTCCACACAGGGGCCATATACCGGGGCGCCTCCACACAGGGGCCATATGCCGGGGCGCCTCCACACAGGGGCCATATACCGGGGCGCCTCCACACAGGGGCCATATACCGGGGCGCCTCCACACAGGGGCCATATACCGGGGCGCCTCCACACAGGGGCCATATGCCGGGGCGCCATCTCATGGGGGATATACGCCAGGGTGCCTCCTCATGGGGGCCATACACACGAGCACCTCCTCAGGGGTGTGTATACCAGGGTGTCACCTCACAGAGGCCATATTCCGGGGGGGCCTCCCCATGCGCCCCAGCAGCATGAACCTGATGCACTGCAGTTGCTGTTACTGGTTACTCAGTGTGAAGTCATTATTCCGTGACTCATGTAATACATGGGTTACTATGCACTGCGTCCTGTCAGTACTAGTGCCTCCTCGCCTCACACACAGGCGTGTTTCATACCTGGCTGGTCTAATCGCCCTACATACATGTATCAGCTGTGTGACAGCCTCACACCCCAGCAACAGGAATCCCTCCCCCGTCTGTATTACACACCTTGTATAATGGCTGTACCTGGGTGTATACTGCTGTATCACCGGTGTACATCACTATATACCAGAGGTATATTCCTGTATCCCAGGGGTATATTTCCGCTTCCCATATATACATTACTGTACAGCTGTATCCCGGGTGTATATTTCCGCATCCCATATATACATTACTGTACAGCTGTGTCCCGGGTGTATATTTCCGCTTCCCATATATACATTACTGTACAGCTGTATCCCGGGTGTATATTACTGTATCCGGGTGTATATTTCCGCTTCCCATATATACATTACTGTACAGCTGTGTCCCGGGTGTATATTTCCGCTTCCCATATATACATTACTGTACAGCTGTATCCCGGGTGTATATTTCCGCTTCCCATATATACATTACTGTACAGCTGTGTCCCGGGTGTATATTTCCGCTTCCCATATATACATTACTGTACAGCTGTGTCCCGGGTGTATATTACTGTATCCCGAGTGTATATTTCCGCTGCCCATATATACATTACTGTACAGCTGTATCCAGGGTGCATAGTGCTGTGTCCCGGGTGTATATTATGGGTGTGGTATTGAAAGTCAACAGTAACTAGGTCGACAATGTCTAGGTCGACCACTATTGATCGACAGTAACTAGGTCGACAGGGTGTCTAGGTTCGACAGGGTCTTTAGGTCGACATGTTCTAGGTCGACAGGCCAAAAGGTCGACATGAGTTTTTCATGTTATTTTGGTGTCATTTTCTTCGTAGAGTGACCGGGAACCCCAATTAGTGCACCGCGTCCGCTCGCCATGCTTCGGGCATGGTGCCTTCGCTCCGCTACCAATTCGCTCGGCACAGATTACCGTTCCAATCGTAGTCCACGTGGATCGTTAAATATGAAAAGGTTCAAAAGAGAAAAAAAATTGTGAAAAACTCATGTCAACCTTTTGACCTGTCGACCTAGAACATGTCGACCTAAAGACCCTGTCGACCTAGACACCCTGTCGCCCTAGTTACTGTCGACCAATAGTGGTCGACCTAGACTTTGTCGACCTAGTTACTGTCGACTTTCAATCCGGATCCCGTATATTACTGTGTCACGGGTGTATATTTCCGCTTCCCATATATACATTACTGTACAGCTGTGTCCCGGGTGTATATTACTGTATCCGGGTGTATATATCCACTTCCCATATATACATTACTGTACAGCTGTGTCCCGGGTGTATATTACTGTATCCCGGGTGTATATTTCCACTTTCCATATATACATTATTGTACAGCTGTGTCCCGGGTGTATATTACTGTATACCGGGTGTATATTTCCACTCTCCATATATACATTACTGTACAGCTGTATCCCGAGTGTATATTTCCGCTTCCTATATATACATTACTGTACAGCTGTGTCCCGGGTGTATATTTCCGCTTTCCATATATACATTACTGTATGGCTGTATCCAGGGTGCATAGTGCCGTGTCCCGGGTGTATATTACTGTGTCCCGGGTGTATATTTCCGCTTCCCATATATACATTACTGTACAGCTGTATCCCGGGTGTATATTACTGTATCCCAGGTGTATATTTCCGCTTCCCATATATACACATTACTGTACAGCTGTATCCCGGGTGTATATTTCCGCTTCCCATATATACATTACTGTACAGCTGTATCCCGAGTGTATATTTCCGCTTCCTATATACACATTACTGTACAGCTGTGTCCCGGGTGTATATTACTGTATCCCGGGTGTATATTTCCGCTTTCCATATATACATTACTGTATGGCTGTATCCAGGATGCATAGTGCCGTGTCCCGGGTGTATATTACTGTGTCCCGGGTGTATATTTCCGCTTCCCATATATACATTACTGTACAGCTGTATCCCGGGTGTATATTACTGTATCCCAGGTGTATATTTCCGCTTCCCATATATACATTACTGTACAGCTGTATCCCGGGTGTATATTTCCGCTTCCCATATATACATTACTGTACAGCTGTGTCTCGGGTGTATATTACTGTATCCTGGGTGCATAGTTCTGCTTCCATATACATTACTGTACAGCTGTGTCCCGGGTGTATATTACTGTATCCGGGTGTATATTTCCGCTTCCCATACTGTGCAGCTGTATCCCGGGTGTATATTACTGTATCCCAGGGGTATATTTCCGCTTCCCATATATACATTACTGTATAGCTGTATCCCGGGTGTATATTTCCGCTTCCCATATATACATTACTGTACAGCTGTGTCCCGGGTGTATATTACTGTATCCGGGTGTATATTTCGGCTTCCCATATATACATTACTGTACAGCTGTATCCCGGGTGTATATTACTGTATCCGGGTGTATATTTCCGCTTCCCATATATACATTACTGTACAGCTGTGTCCCGGGTGTATATTTCCGCATCCCATATATACATTACTGTACAGCTGTGTCCCGGGTGTATATTTCCGCTTCCCATATATACATTACTGTACAGCTGTATCCCAGGTGTATATTTCCGCTTCCCATATATACATTACTGTACAGCTGTATCCCAGGTGTATATTTCCGCTTCCCATATATACATTACTGTACAGCTGTATCCCAGGTGTATATTTCCGCTTCCCATATATACATTACTGTACAGCTGTATCCCGGGTGTATATTACTGTATCCGGGTGTATATTTCCGCTTCCCATATATACATTACTGTACAGCTGTGTCCCGGGTGTATATTTCCGCATCCCATATATACATTATTGTACAGCTGTGTCCCGGGTGTATATTTCCGCTTCCCATATATACATTACTGTACAGCTGTGTCCCGGGTGTATATTACTGTATCCCGGGTGTATATTACTGTATCCCGGGTGTATATTTCCGCTTCCCATATATACATTACTGTACAGCTGTGTCCCGGGTGTATATTTCCGCTTCCCATATATACATTACTGTACAGCTGTATCCCAGGTGTATATTTCCGCTTCCCATATATACATTACTGTACAGCTGTATCCCAGGTGTATATTTCCGCTTCCCATATATACATTACTGTACAGCTGTATCCCAGGTGTATATTTCCGCTTCCCATATATACATTACTGTACAGCTGTATCCCGGGTGTATATTACTGTATCCGGGTGTATATTTCCGCTTCCCATATATACATTACTGTACAGCTGTGTCCCGGGTGTATATTTCCGCTTCCCATATATACATTACTGTACAGCTGTGTCCCGGGTGTATATTTCCGCATCCCATATATACATTATTGTACAGCTGTGTCCCGGGTGTATATTTCCGCTTCCCATATATACATTACTGTACAGCTGTGTCCCGGGTGTATATTACTGTATCCCGGGTGTATATTACTGTATCCCGGGTGTATATTTCCGCTTCCCATATATACATTACTGTACAGCTGTGTCCCGGGTGTATATTTCCGCTTCCCATATATACATTACTGTACAGCTGTGTCCCGGGTGTATATTTCCGCTTCCCATATATACATTACTGTACAGCTGTGTCCCGGGTGTATATTACTGTATCCCGGTGTATATTTCCGCTTCCCATATATACATTACTGTACAGCTGTGTCCCGGGTGTATATTACTGTATCCCGGGTGTATATTTCCGCTTCCCATATATACATTACTGTACAGCTGTGTCCCGGGTGTATATTTCCGCTTCCCATATATATATTACTGTACAGCTGTGTCCTGGGTGCATAGTGCCGTGTCCCGGGTGCATATAACTGCATGGTGGCACGGTGGACACTACAGACAGAGGGGATTTGGGCTCCGAGGGTGGTCTTCAGGGCTCCGATGTGAATCCTGGGAAGCGGGCAGGAGAATATAACTGTCTGCAGCGGGGGTAGGAAGTGTAACCCCTGTGTAACATCCCCCTCCCCCCCTCCATTACACAGGGGTTGCCAGGGCCTCACTCACAGGCCTGGGAACGTCAAGGGCGCAATACTCAACGTAAACAGTGATAACGCCTCATATCATACTGCGGAGCCGCGGTAATGTGTCAACATTGATAACAGAGTATTTGTCACCCGCCAGGCGTCTCATTACAGCAATGGCGTCATCTCCGTCTGCTACCTAAACTTTACACAGTCACCCACAGACCTCCACCATATAATAATAATACAGTCCACCAGGAATACGGAGTAACGGGTGGCTGTTCCATGCACCTACTACTACCACACACGGCTGGGCGCAGGGCCTCACCTCCTGATGGCTGGTACAGTTTACATGCGCTACGTATGATCCTACACTTCTGCTGCATCCATCAGTGCCTAGATGTGACAGATATTCTCCCAGCAGGCCGTGTTTTACGGATTCCCCTGTATGAGCACACGTGACTCGCTCTCAGGGGACTGAGGAAATCCTACATGCGGGCAGGCGAGGAGACGGCTGGGAACCGGCCATATATCCTCCGGAGGACAATGTGCGCAGCCCCATATGACACTGTATAGAATAAACACAAGAAATGACACCATTCCCCTTTTCCTGCCGTATACCAGCTCCTTCACAGGACACACCACACAGCAACACAATGCAGCAGTGCCTCACAGCTGTGTCGTGGGCTACCATTCCTGAGGGTGCCTCCCGAGGCACGAGGTGTACATGCCGCAAGTCCTTGGTGAACTGATCCCCTCATTACTGGTGGTAAATTGCTGTCTCCCAGCACCATGCAAAGGACCAGGCGCCGGAATGGGGCTCTGCGGGGAGCGGACACCTGAATGGGGGCCTCTGCGGGGAGCGCACGCCCGAATCGGGGGCCTCTGCGGGGACCGCACGCCCGAACCGGGGGCCTCTGCGGGGACCGCACGCCCGAACCGGGGGCCTCTGCGGGGACCGCACGCCCGAACCGGGGGCCTCTGCGGGGACCGCACGCCCGAACCGGGGGCCTTTGTGCCCGAACGGGGGCCTCTGCGGGGACCGCACGCCCGAACCGGGGGCCTCTGCGGGGACCTCACGCCCAAACGGGGGCCTCTGCGGGGACCTCACGCCCAAACGGGGGCCTCTGCGGGGACCGCACGCCCAAACGGGGGCCTCTGCGGGGACCGCACGCCCAAACGGGGGCCTCTGCGGGGACCGCACGCCCAAACGGGGGCCTCTGCGGGGACCGCACGCCCAAACGGGGGCCTCTGCGGGAAACAGCAGCCTCGTGGCAACGCCCCGGAACTGTTCCTATAGTAATATGCACTGAATTGTTCTCATAGCGTCTCAAGTGTCATTTTACGGAGAATGTTGGTAAGGGCGATCCCAGGGAGTTGTGTTACCATACAGCTCGCCTTTCAGGGGTAACAATGCACGCACACCCAGCGCTGAGAATAGGGTGCCAGGGGCAGGCCGGAAGTATGGCTGGGGGATACTACACACCCTCAGGTAGTAATACCTGCTACTGCGCGCTGCTGCCGGTACTGCCACCAGGGGGAAGTACCACTGTGTAATGAGAGGGAGATGTGCTGCGTGTTTTCCTGCAGCTGCGCTCAAGTGGATGTCTGTTATTGCTCATGATAGAAAGACAGTAGTGGCATCTAATACTGTGATGTGTGTATTACATTGTACACACTGATCACAAGATTTCTCTGTACACAATAGTTGCAGTTTTACCTCAGGGATGAACACAAACAGATACTAACTGGTGAGCAAGCCACGTAACGCTGCCCGTGGGAGAAGCAGCTGGTACTGAGATCTGCGCCTGCAGCCCTGAGCGTTTGCCCCTGCGAGGTGCTGATCGTCATAGCGCAGCAGACGCTTACAGTAAGCTTGTATGGGATCAGATCAGGGGTATATATGGTATATACACAGTCTCACCTGCACCACATCCCTCCTCTGCCTCAGTGAGGTTCCTCTGCAGAGCAGTCACTGGAAGTCGGGTTCCGTCACATAACTTGGGCAAGTTCCGCAGAAGCATGTTCGGAATTCCAACTTTCAGTGCGCCGAGTGTCCAGCGTCTGGTTTTCCTTGACTGATGCGACATCAAGGAGAGGAGCAATCAAGGAAAATCCAGACCCTTGACACCCAGTGCGTGCAGCGTGCAGGCTCAAGTCCAAAACAACTGTAAGTATGGAAATATTATGTATGTATGTATGTATGTATGTATGTATGTATGTATATATATATATTATATATATATATATATATATATATACATCAAGCAGTTACGGCGGCACTCAAGCAGACTTGTTCAATCTTTTATAAACATAGCAAGTTTATTTTCCAACGTCGTTTCGGGGATATACCCCGTCGTCAGGGACAGCACATCACAAAAGTTGCTATGTTTATAAAAGATTGAACAAGTCTGCTTGAGTGCCGCCGTAACTGCTTGATGAATATTGGGGGTTGTGCCGTCAACCCACGGAGGGCACCGCAGCAAGAATTATCCTTCATCCCATATAGGAGTGCCGGGTAACCATTGATTTCTATATATATATATATATATATACACACACACACATAATTTTATTTTTCTACGCACAAAGTGTGAGGTGGCGGAGGAGCGCCTGGCAGGTTAGGCGGTTGCAGTCAGTGTGGGGTCTCCTGGGAGGGTCAGTAACCTAATGGCTGTAGCAGCAGACAGCGGCCGCTGTATAGAGGGGGAGGCTGAGTGTGAAGAGCTCTTGTCTGATCTCTTCTTAATCCCCTGTGAGGGGGGTGAGGGAGTCACTGCACCCAGGGGGCAAATTGAGTGGGAGGAGAAGTACTCTAAGCAGTGATAAACTTCAGGTCATGTAACAGTGCCAGCCCCCTGCTCTAATTTACCACTACACAGTAACATATGTATACAGACACTGCCACACCATGCCATATGTAAAACAGATACTACTACACCATGTCACATATTATACACACTACTACACCATGCCATATATACACACACAGCCCAGTACAGACACTACTACACCATGCCATATATACACACACACAGCCCAGTACAGACACTACTACACCATGCCATATATACACACACAGCCCAGTACAGACACTACTACACCATGCCATATATACACACACAGCCCAGTACATACACTACTACACCATGCCATATATACACACACACAGCCCAGTACAGACACTACTACACCATGCCATATATACACACACAGTCCAGTACAGACACTACTACACTATGCCATATATACACACACACAGCCCAGTACAGACACTACTACACCATGCCATATATACACACACAGCCCAGTACAGACACTACTACACCATGCCATATATACACACACACAGCCCAGTACAGACACTACTACACCATGCCATATATACACACACACAGCCCAGTACAGACACTACTACACCATGCCATATATACACACACAGCCCAGTACAGACACTACTACACTATGCCATATATACACACACACAGCCCAGTACAGACACTACTACACCATGCCATATATACACACACAGCCCAGTACAGACACTACTACACCATGCCATATATACACACACACAGCCCAGTACAGACACTACTACACCATGCCATATATACACACAGCCCAGTACAGACACAACTACACCATGCCATATATACACACACACAGCCCAGTACAGACACTACTACACCATGCCATATATACACACACATAGCCCAGTACAGACACTACTGCACCATGCCATATATACACACACAGCCCAGTACTGACACTACTACACCATGCTATACACACACACACACAGCCCAGTACAGACACTACTGCACCATGCCAGCCATATATACACACAGCCCAGTACACACTGCTACACCATGCCATATATACACACAGCCCAGTACAGACACTACTACACTGTCACATATTATACAGACACTACTACACCATGCCATATATACACACACAACCCAGTACACACACTACTACATCATACCATATACACACACAGCCCAGTACAGACACTACTACATTATGCCATATATACACACACAGCCCAGTACAGACACTACTACACTATGCCATATGTAAAACAGACACTACTACACCATGTCACACATTATACAAACACTACTACATCATGCCACATATTAAACAGACACTGTTTACACCTTGCCAAATCCTATAAGGCACTGCTACACCACGTCATATCCTCTGCAGATACTACTACACAGTAAAATTATACAGAAACTACTGCACAAAAACATCTATTATACTGACACTTCTACACCATGCCATATATAAGACAGACACCACTACACCATGTCATATCCTATACAGATACCACTACACCATAAAATTATACAGACACTACTACACAATAACATTTATTATACTGACACTTCTACACCATGCCATATTTAATGCAGACACTACAACACCATGCCATATGTAATGCAGACACTACAACACCATGCCATATATAATACATACACTACTACACCATGCCATATTATACATACACTACTACACCATGCCATATTATACATACACTGCTACACCATGCCATATACAATGCTGACACTAAAACACTATGCCATATATAATACATACACTACTACACCATGCCATATGTAATGCAGACACTACAACTCATGACATATAGGAAGACAGACTAATACATTGATACATTGGAACGTCTTTGTTGCCTGCTTGGATTATTTGGAGAGACCAGAGTACCACCGTACTGCGGCGTTCGGACTGCGCCAGTAGTTTAGTTGCTTCGCTGAAACAAATGATGGCTGGCATGGGAACGCTGCAATGCATTCTCTTTGGGGTCAAGTGCTGCCCTAGTTATGCGAATACTGGCGATGCATCACCTGGAAACGTAGGAGATATACTGCAGAACATGGCGACCGTGTCAGATAATCCCAGCGCAGAATGGCGCCCCCATACTTGGTAGATACAGATCTGCGACCCATACAACCCAGAAACCCATCCGCAACCGGGCTGGTAGAGGGCCCAGGTGCACTGTGGTGCCATGGGCGGGACCCCTGTCTCTCCGATACCACGGGTGGGGGCCAGGGATGAGATACAGGGAAGAGGATTTGGGAAGGGGGTACCACACAGAACAGGACATGAGGAGGGGATAGCGTACTGAGAAGGGGGCAACAGGAGGGGAAACATACGGAGGGTATGACACGACACGAGAGGGAAATTAAAAGGGGGCAATAGGAGGGGGTTACATACAGAGAGACTGAACTGGGGGTGATACTCAGAGACAGGGCGATATGCAGGCAGTAACAGACCCCATCCCCACCCGCCCTCCTTTTATAATATGACACCGATCACACTGTAATTAGCCACCTGGATGCAGCACTCTGGGATACCCCTGCGGCAGGCGGGGGGCAGCCAGGCTGACTGACATGGGGGGGCTGCAAGTAGAAAGTGGGGTGTAGGTGGGGTGACCTGACAACGCGGACAGGAGAGGCAGAGAAGAAAATCTGGGAGAAGTTTGGAAAGGGGGGAGGAGAAAGTGAAAGGAGAGGAAGATGAAAGAGAGGGGGAGGGAGACGAGGAAAGGGGGGAGGAAGGGAGGGGGAGACAGGAAGGAGGAGAGAGGAGAGACTGCCATTGTTTCTAAACAATCCTGAGAGGCAGCGCTCTTCTATGGGAGATATTAATAGCCTGCACACATGAGGGCTGGGCTGCAGAGCTTACACTCAGCCAGTGCAGTATGACAGGCTGGAGCTGTGTTTATTGGAAGAAGTGGCAGAAATAGAAATACAAGTTTAATAAGCGGAGAGACGGTTATACGTGTGCGGGGGGGGGGGACATTAACACACAGGCTAGAGTGGGGAAAGTGAGGTGACAACCTCAGGAGCTGGGGGTATAGCAGGGACTGGGGATATGGGAGCTGTCAGGGGTAGAGTATATGCCCTGTAACTTTGTGCTGCAGATTCTGCACAGCTTTCCTGTGATACCGGAGAGATGGGGGGTGCGGCACAGAGGGGGAAGGGTGGTGTGCTCCGTTACAGGGGGTCTCAGATACAGAGGGGTGAGGGGGATCAGGGGGTCTCAGATACAGAGGGGTGAGGGGGATCAGGGGGTCTCAGGTATAGAGGGGTGAAGGGATAAGGGGGTGCACAAGGTGTTGGGTATGTGTGAGCGGCGGGCCGGTCACAATACAGACGGCGGGATCCCGGCAGCAGAATGCTGGCACACACACACACAAAATACAGTGATGCACACACACAAGTACAGTGATGCACACACACACACACACACACACACACACACACAGTGATGCACACACACAAACACAAGTACAGTGATGCACACACACACAAAGTACAGTGATGCACACACACAAGTACAGTGATGCACACACACACAAGTACAGTGATGCACACACACACGCACACACACAAGTACAGTGATGCACACACACACACACACGTACAGTGATGCACACACACACACACACAAGTACAGTGATGCACACACACACACACACAAGTACAGTGATACACACACAAGTACAGTGATGCACACACAAGTACAGTGACACACACACACACACACACACAGTGATGCACACACACAAACACAAGTACAGTGATACACACACAAAGTACAGTGATGCACACACACAAGTACAGTGATGCACACACACACACAAGTACAGTGATGCACGCACACACACACACACACAAGTACAGTGATGCACACACACAAGTACAGTGATGCACACACACACACACACACACACACAAGTACAGTGATGCACACACACAAGTACAGTGATGCACACACACACACACACACACACAAGTACAGTGATGCACACACACACACACAAGTACAGTGATGCACACACACACAAACACAAGTACAGTGATGCGCACACACACACAAGTACAGTGATACACACACACGCGTACAGTGATACACACACACGCGCGCGCGTACAGTGATGCACACACACGGGCGCGCGTACAGTGATGCACACACACACACACACACAAGTACAGTGATACACACACGTACAGTGATGCACACACACACACACACACGTACAGTGATGCACACACACACACGTACAGTGATGCACACACACACACGTACAGTGATGCACACACGTAGTGATGCACACACACACACACACACACGTACAGTGATGCGCGCACACACACACACACGTACGTACAGTGATGCACACACGTACAGTGATGCACACACACACACGTACAGTGATGCACACACACACACAAGTACAGTGATGCACACACACAAGTACAGTGATGCACACACACACAGTGATGCACACACACACACACACACACAGTGATGCACACACACACACACGTACAGTGATGCACACACACACACACACACAAGTACAGTGATGGACGCACACACACACGTACAGTGATGCACACACACAAGTACAGTGATGCACACACACACACACAAGCACAGTGATGCGCGCACACACACACACACACACACACACGTACAGTGATGGATGCACACACACAAGTACAGTGATGCACACACACACACACAGTGATACACACGTACAGTGATGCACACACACACACACAAGTACAGTGATGCACACACACACACAAGTACAGTGATGCACACACACACACAAGTACAGTGATGCGCGCACACACACACACACACACAAGTACAGTGATGCACGCACACACACACACACACACAAGTACAGTGATGCGCACACACACACACAAGTACAGTGATACACACACACGCGCGCGTACAGTGATATACACACACACGCGCGCGCGTACAGTGATGCACACACACACAAGTACAGTGATACACACACGTACAGTGATACACACACGTACAGTGATGCACACACACACACGTACAGTGATGCACACACACACGTACAGTGATGCACACACACGTACAGTGATGCACACACACGTACAGTGATGCACACACACGTACAGTGATGCACACACACACACAGTGATGCACACACACACGTACAGTGATGCGCACACACACACACGTACGTACAGTGATGCGCACACACACGCACGTACGTACAGTGATGCACACACACACACACACACACACACGTACGTACAGTGATGCACACACACACACACACACGTACAGTGATGCACACACACACACGTACAGTGATGCACACACACACACGTACAGTGATGCACACACACACACACAAGTACAGTGATGCACACACACAAGTACAGTGATACACACACAC